>NC_036872.1:13055430-13103025 GCF_002910315.2 Salvelinus sp. IW2-2015
GACGGAGAGCTTTAATGGGAGAGAGAGAGAGTCATAGGTGGAGAGCTTTATGGGAGAGGAGAGAGTCATAGTGGTGGAGAGCTTTATGGGAGAGAGAAGGTCATAGGTGGAGAGTTTATGGGAGAGAGGAGTCATAGGGGTGGAGAGCTTTATGGAGAGAGAGAGTCTATAGGGTGGAGAGCTTTATGGGAGAGAGATGTCATAGGTGAGAGAGCTTTATGGAGAGAGAGAGAGAGTCTAGGGTGGAGAGCTTTATGGGAGAGAGAGAGAGAATAGGGTGGAGAGCTTTATGAGAGAGAGTCGTAGTGGTTGGGAGAGCTTTATGGGAGAGAGAGTCATAGGGTGGAGAGCTTTATGGAAGAGAGAGAGTCATAGGGTGGAGACTTTATGAGAGAAGAGTCATAGTTTGAGAAGCTTTATGGGGAGAGAAGAGAGTCAGTTAGGTGGAGAGCTTTATGGGAGAGAGAGAGAGAGTCATAGGTGGAGAGCTTTATGGAGAGAGAGAGTCATAGGGTGGAGAGCTTATGGGGGAGAGAGAGTCATAGGGTGAGAGCTTTATGGAGAGAGAGTCATAGGGTGAAGCTTATGGGAGAGGAGAAGAGAGTCATAGGGGGAGACTTTATTGGGAGAGGAGTATAGGTCTCTCTCTCTCCCATAAAGCTCTCCACCCTAACTACGACAAGCTCTCTCTCCCATAAAGCTCTCCACCCTACCTACGACACTCTCTCTCTCCCATAAAGCTCTCCACCCTAACTACGACAAGCTCTCTCTACCATAAAGCTCTCCACCCTATGACTATCTCTCTCTCCCATAAAGCTCTTCACCCTATGACCCACTCTCTCCCCCATAAAGGTCTCCACCCTATGACTCTCTCTACCATAAAGCTCTCCACCCTAACTATGACAAATTCTCTGTCTCTACCATAAAGCTCTCCACCCTATGACTATCTCTCTCTCTCCCATAAAGCTCTTCACCCTATGACACACTCTCTCTCTCTCTCCCCCATAAAGGTCTCCACCCTATGACTCTCTCTCTCTCTACCATAAAGCTCTCCACCCTACGACTCTCTCTCTCTACCATAAAGCTCTCCACCCTAACTATGACAAATTCTCTCTCTCCCCCATAAAGGTCTCCACCCAAAGACACACTCTCTCGCTCATAAAGCTCTCCACCCAAAGACACACTCTCTCGCTCATAAAGCTCTCCACCCGAAGACTCTCTCTCTCTCTCTACCATAAAGCTCTCCACCCTACGACTCTCTCTCTCTACCATAAAGCTCTCCACCCTAACTATGACACTCTCACTCTCTCCCATGAAGCTCTCCACCCTTTGAAACGCTCTCTTCTATAAAGCTCTCCACCCTATGAAACTCTCTATCCCACAAAGCTCTCCACCCTTACTACGACTCTCTCCCTCTCCCATAAAGCTCTCCACCCTATGACACACTCTCTCTCTCGCTCCCATACAGCTCTCCACCCTATGACTCTCTCTCTCCCATAAAGCTCTCCACCCTATGACCCCCTCTCCCATAAAAAGCTTTCCATCCTAACTACGACTCTCCCTCTCCAATAAAGCTCTCCACCCTATGACTCTCTCTCCCATGAAGCTCTCCAATCTATGAAACTCTCTCTCGCTCTCAGAAAAAAGCTCTCCACCCTAACTACAACTCTCGCTCTCTCCCATAAAGTTGTCCACCCTATGACTCTCTCTCTCACCCGTAAAGCTCTCCAACCTAACTACGACTCTCTCTTTCCCCCATAAAGCTCTCCACCCTAACTATGACACACACTCTCTCTACGACTCTCGCTCTCTGTCTCTCTCTCCCATAAAGTTGTCCACCCTATGAATCTCTCTCCCATATAGCTCTCGACCCTATGACTCTCTCTCTCCCATAAGGCTCTCCACCCGAACTTTGACTATCTCTCTCTGTCCCATAAAGCTCTCCACCCTAACTACGACTCTCGCTCTCTCTCTCCCATAAAGTTCTCCACCCTATGACTCTTTCTCTCTCCCATACAGCTTTCCACCCGAACAATGACTCTCTCCCATAAAGCTCTCCACCCTAACTATGACTCTTGCTCTCCCCCAGAAAGCTCTCCACCCTATCTACAACTCTCGCCCTCACATAAAGCTCTCCACCCTATGACTCTCTTTCTCTCTCCCATAAAGCTCTCCACCCTAACTTTGACACTCTCTCTCCCATAAAGAACTCCACCATATGACTCTTGCTCTCTCTCTCTGTCCCATAAAGCTCTCCACCACATGACTCTCTCTCTCACACATAAAGCTCTCCACCCTAACTACGACTCTCTCTCTCACACATAAAGCTCTCCACCCTAACTACGACTCTCTTTCCCATAAAGCTCTCCACCCTAACTATGACACGCTCTCTCGTTCTCTCTCTCTCTCCCATAAAGCTCTCCACCCTAACTACGACTCTTGCTCTCTCCCATAAAGCTCTCCACCCTAACTACGACTCTTGCTCTCTCCCATAAAGCTCTCCACCCTAACTACGACTCTTGCTCTCTCCCATAAAGCTCTTCACCCTTAACTAACGACTTCTTAACTCGCTCCCATAAAGCTCTCCACCCTATGACTCTTGCTCTCTCTCCCATAAAGCTCTCCACCCTAACTATGACACGCTCTCTCTCGCTCCCATAAAGCTCTCCACCCCATGACTCTCTCTCCCCGTCTCTCCCGTAAAGCTCTCTACCCTATGACTCTCTCTCTCTGTCTCTCCCGTAAAAGCTCTCCACCCTATGACTCTCTCTCTCTGTTTCTCCCATAAAGCTCTCCACCCTATAACTTGCTTATTGGCATTGGAAACATATGTTAACATTACCAAAGCAAGTGAAGTGGATAATAAACAAAAGTGAAAAACAAAATTAAGAGTAAACATTACGCTCACAGAAGTTCCAAAAGAATAAAGACATTTCTAATGTCATATTATGTCTATATACAGTGTTGTAACGATGTGCAAATAGTTAAAGTATAAAAGGAAAAATAAATAAACATAAATATGGGTTGTATTTACAATGGTGTTTGTTCTTCACTGGTTGCCCTTTTCTTGTAGCAACAGGTCACACATCTGGCTGCTGCACACTGTGGTATTTCACCCAGTATATATGGGAGTTTATCAAAATTAGGTTTGTTTTCGAATTCTTTGTGGATCTGTGTAATCCGAGGGAAATATGTGTCTCTAATATGGTCATACATTTGGCAGGGGGTTCGGAAGTGCAGCTCCGTTTCCACCTCATTTTTTGGGCAGTGTGCACATAGCCGTCTGCCTACGGTGGCCTTTCTCAATAGCAATGCTCACTGAGTCTGTACATAGTCAAAGCTTTCCTTAAGTTTGGGTCAGTCACAGCGGTCAGGTATTCTGCCACTGTGTACTCTCTGGTTAGGGCTAAATCGCATTCTAGTTTGCATTTTTTTTGTTAATTCTTTCCAATGTGTCAAGTAATTATCTTTTTGTTTTCTCATGATTTGATCTAATTGTGTTGCTGTGCTGGGGCTCTGTGGGGTCTGTTTGTGAACAGAGCCCCAGGACCAGCTTGCTTAAGGGACTCTTCTCCAGGTTCATCTCTCTGTAGGTGATGGCTTTGTTATGGAAGGTTGGGGAATCGCTTCCTTTAAGGTGGTTGTAGAATCTAACGGCTCTTTTCTGAATTTTGATAATTAGCGGGTATCAACCCAATTTTGCTCTGCATGCATTATTTGGTGTTTTACACAGAGGATATTTTTGCAGAACTCTGCATGCAGTCACAATTTGGTGTTTGTCCCATTTTGTGAATTCTTGGTTGGTGAGCGGACCCCAGACCTCACAACCATAAAGGGCAATGGGTGCTATAACCGATTCAAGATTTTTTTTAGCCAGATCCTAATTGGTATGTCGAATGTTATGTTCCTTTTGATGGCATAAAGGCCTTTATTGCCTTGTCTCTTAGCTCGTTCACAGTTCTGTGGAAGTTACCTGTGGCGCTGATGTTGAGGCCGAGGTCTGTATAGTTTGTGTGCTCTAGGGCAACGGTGTTTAGATGGAATTTGTATTTGTGGTCCTGGCGACTGGACCTTTTTTGAGCACCATTATTTTTTGTCTTACTGAGATTTACTCGCTCTCTCTCCCATATAGCTCTCCACCCTAACTATGACTCTCCCTCCCTCCATCCCTCCCTCGAGTGGTGTCCTCTTTAGTCTCAACTCATTTTCCTTGTGTATATCTGTAGATATGTTGAGATGGTGTACCTCTCCAAACACAAAAGGGAAGAAGGAGCCTCAGCACATTTCAATACACTGACCTACCCCCAACCATCACCCCTCCCACCCAGTAAGGGGGAACTCAGCCATCCCTATGACGACCAACGGGCAGCATTGTTCCCAAACCAGCCCACATTCATTAATAACAAAACCACACAACCCCCAGAGTTTTAAAAACGCAAGTTATACACACTCCCTCATGCATATGTAGACATAGAAACAGGTTGTTCGAAACAATTGTGCAGTCTTTGATCTGGCTAACGGAGTTCTGAGATTTTCTTTTGTTTTCCCACAAGGGATCATAATGCCCCTCCATATGGTAGTGGTTGTTCTGACACTCCCTCCCTATTGAATAGTACCGATATGACAATGTTGGGAATCTCACTATCTTGTCCCAACTACATAAACACCTGTAGCTTGCTAGTTTCAGGGTGCAGAGGCACAAGTTAATGAATTGATGTGTTTAAATAAGACAGTTATGGAGGTAATTTTCACCCTAGGAACAAATTACTTGCGAACTGAAGTATAAAACAGCATGCAGAACGTTTGACGATGAGTTTACACTTGCTATGAAGCAGAAACTGTGCAATTGAGCACAACCCTGTCTGGGTCCCCCAGTTTCCATGGCAATTGACACTGTGTAACGCTTTCTTGACCGTTTCACTGTGGGAGGGTGAGGGAAAGAGAGAGCATATTCTGTAGCCCAGTCTATTCCTGAACTTTACTCCATGGCTCAACATGTAGTTTTTAGACCCCATTAAGTGTCATGTGTAAAGAACACTTGCAAATCATATTGGGAAGAGCAATACTCATAAGTATTTTACTAATAGCATAGTTTAGTAGTCTAGATTAAATTAAAGGCAGCTATGGCAACTCTTTAATAGTGCCATATAAAGGCAATAATATATATACATTTACTTAATTTTGTATTTACATTTGACTTATTTCCCAGAGATAATGTAATAACTTTACAAAAGTTAAAAAAATTGTAGAATATGTCTAAAAGACTTAAAATTGATAAAACTACTACAGCCATATGAAATATGGTTTTAGTTAGTTCTTGAGGACAGAAAACATGTTTTGGAGTTGGCTTTTGGGTAAAAATAGAAGTGATAACATTAGAAAAGTATTCTAGTCTACAGAAATACTTTAAGTGGATTAATAACTCACTGTTTTTGAATCCAACTCATGCCTGGTTACTGCCAAAACTGAATCCACACCGGCCTGGTCAACAAACGTGACAAATCCAAAACCCCTGCAAATAAATATCAGCATATACAGTGCCTTCAGAAAGTATTCACCTTGACTTTTTCCACATTTTGTTGTGTTACAGCCTGAATTTAAAATGGATTAAATTGAGATTGTCACTGGCCTAATACCCCATAATGTCAAAGTGCAGTTATGTTTTTAGAAATGTTTTGAAAAATAATTAAACATGAAATGCTGAAATGTCTTGACTTAATAAGTATTCAACCCCTTTTTATGGCAATACAACACATTACTGAGAACCACTCTTCATATTTTCAAGTATAGTGGTGGCTGCATCATGTTATGGGTATACTTGTAATCGTTAAGGACTGGGAAGTTTTTAGGATAAAAAAGATTGTAACTTAGCCCTAGCAAAATCCTAGAAGAAAACCTTTTTTTCATTTAACTAGGCAAGTCAGTTAAGAACAAATTCTTATTTACAAAGACGGCCTACTCTAGCCAAACCCTCCCCTAACCAGGACGACGCTGGGTCAATTGTGCGCTGCCCTATGGGACTCCCGATCACGGCCGGTTGAGATAAAGCCTGGGATCGAACCTGGTTCAGTCTGCTTTCCCCCCAGACACTGGAAGATGAATTAATATTTCAGCAGGACAATAACTTGAAACACAAGGCCAAATCTAGACTGGAGTTGCTTACCAAGAAGACAGTGAATGTTCCTGAGTGGCCGAGTTACAGTTTTGACTTACATCTGCTTGAAAATCTATGGCAAGACCTGAAAATGGTTGTCTAGCAATGGTCAACAACCATTTTGACAGAGCTGAAATAATTTTGAAAAGAATAATGGACAAATATTGTACAATCCAGGTGTGGAAAGCTCTTAGACACTTACCCAGAAAGACTCACCGCTGTAATCACTGACAAAGGTGAGTCTAACATTTGGGGTATGAACTGAACGAGATATCTGTATTTTATTTTCAATAAATGTGCAAAAAAAAAAAACTTTGTCATTATGTGATATTGTGTAGATGGGTGAGACAAATATATTTATTCCATTTTGAACTCAGCCTGTAACACAAAACGTGGAATAAGTCAAGCGGTATGAATATTTTCTGAAGGCACGGTAAAATAATTAAAACACAAAGAAAGTATGGGCACATAATAATCATGTGAATTAAGTAGGCCAATGTAATCACGAGCAGTTTTAACTGGTGTGATGTGTCTGAGCGGGCTTGGGCTTTTCTGATAGGGCGCTGCACCGTGCACGCCCCCCTCACCTAGAGCGCTTGGTAACTGGATCCCGCATCACCATGCACTCCTTCACCTCGCCATACTTGCAAAAGTACTCTTTCAATCCCTCTGAAAGAAAGAAGACCAACAAACTGAGATAAACTATTTTTTTGTATGTCGGTTGCATAAAGCAGGTGGTGTGTGACTCTACAGCCTACTACGGTAGAATTGTAGCCACCATTGTTCAACTTTCTGATGGTCGCAGTCTGTGATTCGGTTCAAACGTCAACAATGTTAATGTCCAGTAATGAGAACATAAAATAAGGAATATTTAAAGTTGACCATGACAGCCTATACAGAATAGGATATATTTCGGTTATATCAACATACATACTGCATAAAGAGAGTAAATTATGATACAATATCCAATGACAGAATCAAGACAAAACTCATCCCTCAAGGACTGCAACGATCTTTCTTCCTGAGATGTGCTCAATTATTGTCTTGAACAATAGCCTATTGACAAAGATTTAGGGCCAGTTATAGTTTTGTCTCATTACTTTAGCATTGGTTCATTTTCATCTTGGCATTCTGTATTATATCCCCCTGTATGCTAGGCTACTGCTCTGTGTTGAATGAGGGACTTTGATTTTAGCAAAGGACCTCTGATTGAATGTATCTAGATGCCAAGCGAGTGTAGCACAACTCATTCATCACTTTTAGAAATCTTGGATCAAAACTAGAATTTAGGCTAATAGCTACAGATGATTATTTCCCACTCTCACTGTGACTTTAAAAACACATGACCGAGAATCACATACGAGAATAAACGGCTGATAAAAGTTTTGATAAAGTTTGGAGAAAAAGCTCACCTTGTGTCGTCTGCCAGCTGAGACCGCCTATGAACATTTTGCTATAAGAAATAACACGTAAGTGAAAATGCACATTAAATAGGCCTACGTAATATGTAAGCTTTGATGTTTGGTAAACAAGGGCAGTTCAATCATTTAGAAATGTCGACCCGTTACAGCAATATTTAACTCGCTTAATATAAATTATAACACCGTTATTGAAGCTTAAATATAACTTAGCTGTTCACAAAAATACTATGAATGGGCGGTCTCTCTTTGAAGATGAGAAGCCCATGGACCAACAACACAAAAAGTGCGAGTACGCTCTCCGTCTCAGTAAAATAGGTAGTTTCTCTCAACTCCCGGGTTTGTCTCTGAGGTGTATCGATCTCATGACTAGGTATAGCCGACTGAGGAAGGTAGGTTTACCAGGGGTCGTGAGGGGAGTCCGTGGAGGACAGGCTGCTCTGGCTCCCTTCCGTATCCATTTCGTGCCGGTGTGTTCAGACTGTACGGTATGGAAAAACAGACCGAGTGGAGAGATGGGGCGGGGGTTTGGCCAAGGTTTAAGGGGGGAACGGGCTGTTGCAGAGAGGAGGGACGAGTACATTTGGCTCAAGGAGAGGTGGTCGACTCCTCCTCCTTGTGCTGTGCCCGCGTGTTCCTCTCATCCTAGCGTTACGCACATTTTACGCATGCTTATAAATACAAAAATGTGTTACAATTTGTAAAATAAACAAATAGAGATATCAATATGTATTTTAGTTTGGGTAAATGATAATACTGTATGAAATCATTAGAATGATCATTTTTGTTGGTGTGAGCTAAATATATTTCGTACCGGTTTAAGGTTTTAAACTGGTCACATAAATACACTATATATACAAAAGTATGTGGACACCCCTTCAAATGTGTGTTTTCGGCTATTTCAGTGGACACCCGTTGCTGGCTGGTGTATAAAATCGAGCACACAACCATGCAATCTCGATAGCTAAACATTGTCAATAGGCCTTACTTAAGAGCCCAGTGACTATCAACATGGCACCATCATAGGATGCCACCTTTCCAACAAGTCAGTTTGTCAAATTTCTGCCCTGCTAGAGCTGCCCCGGTCAACTGTAAGTGCTGTTATTATGAAGTGGAAACGTCTAGGAGCAACAACGGCTCAGCCACTGAGTGCTGAAGTGCGTAGCGCGTAAAAAATAAATAAAATTGCCTGTCCTCGTTGGCAACACTCACTACAGAGTTCCAAACTGCCTCTGGAAGCAACGTCGGCACAAGAACTGTTCATCGGGAGCTTCATGAAATGGGTTTCCATAGCTGAGAAGCCGCACACAAGCCTAAGATCCCCATACGCAATGCCTAGCGTCGGCTGGAGTGGTGTAAAGATCATCAACATTGGACACTTGAGCAGTGGAAACATGTTCTCTGGAGTGATGAATCACGCTTCACCATCTGGCAGTCCGACGGATGAATCTGGGTTTGGCAGGTCCCAGGAGAACACTACATGCCCAAATGCATAGTGCCAACTGTAAAGTTTGGTGGAGGAGGAATAATAGTCTGGGTCTGTTTTTCATTGTTCGGGCTAGACCCCTTAGTTCCAGTGAAGGGAAATCTTAATGCTACAGCATACAGTGACATTCTAGACGATTAAGTGCCTCCAACTTTGTGGCAACAGGCCCTTTCCCGTTTCAGCATGACAATGCCCCCGTGCACAAAGCGAGGTCCATACAGAAATGGTTTGTCGAGATCGGCGTGGAAGAACTTGACTGGCCAGCACAGAGCGCTGACCTCAACCCCATCGAACATCAGTGACCGACCTCACTAATGCTCGTGGCTGAATGGAAACAAGTCCCCATAGCAATGTTCCAAAATCTAGTGGAAAGCCTTCCCTGAAGAGTGGAGGCTGTTAGAGCAGCAAAAAGGAGGACCAACTCTATATTAATGCCGATGATTTTGGGATGATGTTCGACGAGCACGTGTCCACATACTTTGTCATGTAGTGTTTCAAAATAGAAGTAGACATGTAACGTGTGCTACTATCCCTTCTGCCAAGAAGCCTGGACCTTTCTGGCACAAGAGGAGTAGAGCTTTTCCAGTTACTGCATAACCACTGGACCGTGGTGGTTGTCTCCAGTCAACCGCTACAATGGTGGCAGTGATTGGATATTTCAAGAGTTCCTTGTCTTTTTGTAAGTGGGATTCAATCTGTAAGCATTGGGTATAACTTGTGTGCCCAGTCCTCAATGTATGAACATTTACTGGCCTCTTCCAAGAGAATTGTCTAGTGCACAGGAGGTAGTGCACTTTCCCTATAACCTTTCGGGTGCTCCCCTTCAATAGGTTTAATTGAGATTCTACTGGTAACTGTCAAAATAAAAGAAACACCAACATAAAGTGTCTTAGTTGGGCATTGGGCCACCAGCCAGAACAGCTTAATGCACCTTGGTAAAGATTCTACAAGTGTCTGGAACCTTATTGGAGGGATGCGACAGTCTTCCACAATAAATTCCATATTTTGAGGTTTTATTGTTGGTGATGGAAAACGCTGTCTCCGGCACCTCTAGTGACAGACAGCCGCAGCATTTGGTTTACATCGTTTTCATGCTCGTCAAACCATTCAGTGACCACTCGTACTCTGTGGATGGGCGCATTGTCATCCTATGGGGGCATAGCCATGGTAGATAAAATATTTTTTTCTCTGTAATAAAGCCCATTTGTGGGGAAAACTCATTCTGATTGGCTAGGCCTGGCTCCGTAGTGGGGTAGCCTTGCTGCTAAGTGGGTGGGCCTATGCCCTCCAAGGCCCACCCATGGCTGCACCCCTGCCCAGTCATGTGAAATCCATAGAATAGGGCCTAATTTATTTATTTCAATTTACTGATTTCCTTCTATGAACTGTGTGGTTCCGGAGTTAAGCAATTAACATCTCATGTTTAGGATCATGTATACAGAGACCACAAATATATACGCAACATTCAACAATTTCAAAGATTTTACTGAGTTACAGTGTGTATCCCTCATTTACTCAAGTGTTTCCATTATTTTGGTAGTTACCTGTGTTGTAAAAACCTGTTTTAAAAAGAGAACACTTTTTGATTAGTTTGACAAAATGGTTTTCAATGAAACAATCCTGAAATGAACATGCCACCATCTCTTCATTTAGTTGAGATAATAGGATTGAATGAACTGTCCTACAGGCATAGATCCACAGGCATAGATCCACAGGTCTAGATCCACAGGCCTAATACACATGCTTGAGTTCACTCAACTCCCTCATGTGACATACAGTGCATTTGGAAAATATTCAAACCCCTTCACTTTTTCCACATTTTGTTATGTTTACTGCCTTATTCTAAAATGGATTAAAAAATCCTCAGCAATCTACACACAGTGTTCCATAATGACAAAATGAAAACAGGTTTTTAGAAATGTATTAGAAATAAAAATAAGTATTCAGACCCTTTGCTATGAGACTCGAAATGGAGCTCAGGTGCATCCTGTTACCATTGATCATCCTTGAGATGTTTCTACAATTCAATTGATTGGACATGATTTGGAAAGGAACACACCTGTCTATATTAGGTCCCACAGTTGACAGTGCATGTCAGAGCAAAAACCAAGCCATGAGGACAAAGGTATTGTCCATAGAGCTCTGAGACAGGATTGTATCGAGGCACAGATCTGGGGAAGGTACCAAAACATTTCTGCAGCATTGAAGGTCCCCAAGAACACAGTGGCCTCCATCATTCTATCATGGAAGAAGTTTGGAACCACCAAGATTCTTCCTAGAGCTGGCCGCCCAGCCAAACTGCGCAATCAGGGGAGAAGGGCCTTGATCAGGGTGGTGAGCAAGAACCTGATGGTCACTCTGACAGAGCTCCAGAGTTCCTCTATGGAGATGGGAGAACCTTCCAGAAGGGCAACCATCTCTGCAGCACTCCACCAATCAGGCCTTTATGGTAGAGTGGCCAGACGGAAGCCACTCCTCAGTAAAAGGCACATGACAGCCCGCTTGGAGTGTGCCAAAAGGCACCTAAAGGACTCTCAGACCATGAGAAACAAGATTCTCTGGTCTGATGAACCCAAGATCGAACTCTTTGGCCTGAATGCCAAGTGTCACGTCTGGAGGAAACCAGGCACCGATCATCACCTGGCCAATACCATTCCTACGGTGAAGCATGGTGGTGGCAGCATCATGCTGTGGGGATGTTTTAGAGGTTTAGAGAGAGGTATAGAGAGATCCTTGATTAAAACCTGCTCAAGAGTGTTCAGGACCTCAGACTGGGGTGAAGGTTCACCTTCTAAAAGGACAACGACCCTAAGCACACTGCCAAGACGCTTCGGGACAAGTCTCTGAATGTCCTTGATTGGCCTAGCCAGAGCCCGGACTTGAACCCGATCTAACATCTCTGGAGAGAACTGAAAATAGCTGTGCAGCAACGCTCCCCATCCAACCTGACAGAAATTGAGAGGATCTGCAAAGAACAATGGGAGAAACTCCCAAAATACAGGTGTGCCAAGCTTGTAGTGTCATACCCATGAAAACTCGAGGCTGTAATTGCTGCCAAAGCTGCTTCAAAAGTACTGAGTAAAGAGTCTAAATCCCTCTGTAAATGTGATAGTTTTTTATTTTCAATACATTTGCAAAAATGTCGAAAACCATTTTTGCTTTGTCATTATGGGGTATTGTGTGTAGATTGATGAGGGGGGAAAAACTATTTAATACATTTTAGAATAAGTAAGTAATGTAACAAAAAGGGGTCTGAATACTTTGAATGCACTGTAAGCTGCTGCAACACTTTACAACACATAGACAAGAAAATAAATGACTAAACTTGGTGAACATATGACGTTCAGACTAATCCAAATTGTATCCAACCCTGTACAGATGACACATTTTGAATTCTATTTTGTTTGACAGTAGGTCATGTATAGCATTTAGTTATTTGTTACCTTATTGACAACTGCATTACTAAATATTGAACAATGAAGCTAGCCTTGAAAAATCTGCTCTCCACTTTCAATCAATCTCACAAAACATGCCGTTTTACAGCTACAGTATAGGCCTTCATGAAAATGTGCAGTTTTTTGTCTACAAATAAAATGGATTGAGAAAATACAACTTTTGGGCTAGTTGATCTTCTTTGAAGGACAGACGTCATATCAGTGTTCACATTGTCTTAAACTGTGTGTCATTAGCCACATTCCACCCAGAGCTTTAATTAGAGTAAAAGCATAACGTATAAAAAAAAATCACGACAGCTGTGATGGAAACAGGAAGTTTCGGTACAATTGTATAAATTATGACAGATAATTCTTCGCTTGACAGTGTGGGATCTTTTTGTGTCTAAAATTAATTACGCTATATGAGAAACGGCGGTGGAAACGCAAATATTAATATAATAACCATCTTATCGAAGTAAATTTACGATGATATGGTGTGTGGTCCTCTTACTACGATTTGGGAAACCATGCAGTTTATTAGGCTACAGATGAAATAAGTTATGAATTTCACAGAGTGATGCAAGTGCACGGTGATGAGCTTGATGCTGCTTTCCAATAAATATTGAGGATAATATGACTGCCATTCAATATACTTTTTTTTCTCCATAATAATCTCATCAAGTAGATTAGCATACCCACACTATCTGTTAGCTGTTGGCTAGAGCACACCTGTCAAATCCAGAGTAGACACATTTGGTATTTAACGCAACCGTTTGTGATAAAAAATATATCAGTAGAGTTGAAAATGCGATGGAAACACATTGAACTTTAGATTTTTATTTGGTACATGAAAACATTGTGAGTGCACTGTCATCACGCACTGACTTTTTAAAATCTGCAACAAGTCAGTTAGGTGGAAACACCACTGCTGGGAAAATGCACATACAGTGGGGAGAACAAGTATTTGATACACTGCCGATTTTGCCGATTTTCCTACTTACAAAGCATGTAGAGGTCTGTAATTTTATCATAGGTACACTTCAACTGTGAGAGACGAATCTAAATCAAAAATCCAAAAAATCACCTTGTATGATTTTTAAGTAATTCATTTGCATTTTTTGCATGACATAAGTATTGATCACCTACCAACCAGTAAGAATTCCGGCTCCACAGACCTGTTAGTTTTTCTTTAGAAAGCCCTCCTGTTCTCCACTCATTACCTGTATTAACTGCACCTGTTTGAACTCGTTACCTGTAAAAAGACACCTGTCCACACACTCAATCAAACAACTCCAACCTCTCCACAATGGCCAAGACAGAGAGCTGTGTAAGGACATCAGGGATAAAATTGTAGACCTGCACAAGGCTGGGATGGGCTACAGGACAATAGGCAAGCGAGTGGTGAAGAAGGCAACAACTGTTGGCGCAATTATTAGAAAATGAGAGAAAAATAGAAGAGTTCAAGAGATGGTCAATCAACCTCGGTCTGGGGCCTCCATGCAAGAGCTCACCTCGTGGGCATCAATGATCATGAGGAAGGTGAGGGATCAGCCCAGAACTACAGGCAGGACCTGGTCAATGACCTGAAGAGAGCTTGGACCACAGTCTCAAAGAAAACCATTAGTAACACACTACGCCGTCATGGATTAAAATCCTGCAGCGCACACAAGGTCCCCCTGCTCAAGCAGGCGCATGTCCAGCCCCGTCTGAAGTTTGCCAATGACCATCTGGATGATCCAGAGGAGGAATGGGAAGTCAGTGGTCTGAGATTCAAAAATAGAGCTTTTTGGTCTAAAACTCCACTCGCCGTGTTTGGAGGAAGAAGAAGGATGAGTAACCCCAAGACACCATCCCAACCGTGAAGCATGGAGGTGAAACATCATTCTTCGGGGATGCTTTTCTGCAAAGGGACAGGACGACTGCACCGTATTGAGGGAGGGATGGATGGGCCATGTATTGCGAGATCTTAGCCAACAACCTCCCCTTCCCTCAGTAAGAGCATTGATGATGGGTCGTGGCTGGGTCTTCCAGCATTGACAACGACCCGAAACACACAGCCAGGGCAACTAAGGAGTGGCTCCGTAAGAAGTATCTCAAGGTCCTGGAGTGGCCTAGCCAGTCTCCAGACCTGAACCCAATAGAAAATCTTTGGAGGGAGCTGAAAGTCCGTATTGCCCAGCGACAGCCCCGAAACCTGAAGGATCTGGAGAGGTCTGTATGGAGGGATTGGGCCAAATCCCTGCTGCTAGGTGTGCAAACCTGGTCAAGAACTACAGGAAACGTATGATCTCTGTAATTGCAAACAAAGGATTCTGTACCAAATATTAAGTTCTGCTTTTCTGATGTATCAAATACTTATGTCATGCAATAAAATGCTAATTAATTACTTAAAAATCATACAATGTGATTTTGGGGATTTTTGTTTCACAGTTGAAGTGTACCTATGATAAAAATTACAGACCTCTACATGCTTTGTAAGTAGGAAAATCGGCAAAATCGGCAGTGTATCAAATACTTGTTCTCCCCACTGTATTTTCTTTATGCAGAGTTTAGAATATTCACATGAAAATGCGTCACTAATTGGATGGAAAGCTAGCTAGTCTCCAGGCATTGGTTCGCCTACACCTGAACAGTCCTGACACTAGCATCAGTAATACAGTCGCTCACTCTAGCACAATCCACCCCCATACTCTAACCCGCTGACAATGAGGTGATTTTGGGTAGTGTACTTGCTCATTCACTGCTGGGTCTTCAGTATTTCCTTATTGCCAAAACCAGCTCCAGTTAATCTCCTCTCCAACACATCATGTGACTTGTTAACCGATTGGAGGCCGATCACAATGTTACCTCAAAGAAACAGCCATTCAAATAATTCAAGCAATGGAAATGCATTAGCACCAATGCCTAGGGTGATAAAGGTGAACAATGTTGTTGATTCACATGCCTCCGAAAGCCTGTGAGCGAACTTTGGAAAGCCTTTCAAATCTGTATTAAAACTTCAAATAGACTAACCGTAACTACTGTATTGTCCTAGAAGACTCTGGTTCTTCCGACTCCCCTTTACACACTCAGCTCATTCCATTAGGGGGTGCACTCTCAAGGTAAGCCGCTAAACTAACACCAGATGACAATAAGAACGAGAGACTGAACAAACACGCATTCGCACTTCCTACTCAAGAATATGTGAAAGCTATGTCTATTGACTACTTATTTTTGTGCTGTTTATGGTAAGCTCTGTTTGTGTGTGAAGTGTCCATTAAGTGTATACTGGGTGAGCTGTTGGACATTGTTGGAGGCACACAGCGTAGGCTACACAGCCTCTCCTCCCTGCAGAGGAAACTACAAAAATGTGGACAGTGCTTATTCTGTCAGGAACTAAGGGGTGTGTTAAATTTCTGCATGCATGATCAATGGGGTTGAATAGGGGGGGGGGGGGGGGGGGGGTCTTGGGTGGCATGGACACAAGGCTGAAAGAGGAGGGGGCAGAAACAGGGAGGTTTGCTGACTAATGAGACTGAGGACAGCAGGGAAAATAGCAGGTCTGTTAGTGAGCTACTTTTCCAGTAAACAAAGTGTCCAAAAGGCTTTTGGAGCCATCATCGACTCAGTGGGTTTTGTCCAACATGTCTCTGGACCTACTCACTGCCACAGTCATACTCTGGACCTAGTTTTGTCCCATGGAATAAATGTTGTGGATCTTAATGTTTTTCCTCATAATCCTGGACTATCGGACCACCATTTTATTACGTTTGCAATCGCAACAAATAATCTGCTCAGACCCCAACCAAGGAGCATCAAAAGTCGTGCTATAAATTCTCAGACAACACAAAGATTTCTTGATGCCCTTCCAGACTCCTTCTGCCTACCCAAGGACGTCAGAGGACAAAAATCAGTTAACCACCTAACTGAGGAACTCAATTTAACCTTGCGCAATACCCTAGATGCAGTTGCACCCCTAAAAACTAAAAACATTTGTCATAAGAAAGTAGCTCCCTGGTATACAGAAAATACCCGAGCTCTGAAGCAAGCTTCCAGAAAATTTGGAACGGAAATGGCGCCACACCAAACTGGAACTCTTCCGACTAGCTTGGAAAGCCAGTACCGTGCAGTATCGAAGAGCCCTCACTGCTGCTCGATCATCCTACTTTTCCAACTTAATTGAGGAAAATAAGAACAATCCAAAATTTATTTTTGATGCTGTTGCAAAGCTAACTAAAAAGCAGCATTCCCCAAGTGAGGATGGCTTTCACTTCAGCAGTAATAAATTCATGAACTTCTTTGAGGAAAAGATCATGATCATTAGAAAGCAAATTACGGACTCCTCTTTAAATCTGCGTATTCCTCCAAAGCTTAGCTGTCCTGAGTCTGCACAACTCTGCCAGGACCTAGGATCAAGAGAGACACTTAAGTGTTTTAGTACTATATCTCTTGACACAATGATGAAAATAATCATGGCCTCTAAACCTTCAGCTGCATACTGGATCCTATTCCAACTAAACTACTGAAAGAGCTGCTTCATGTGCTTGGCCCTCCTATGTTGAACATAACAAACGGCTCTCTATCCACCGGATGTGTACCAAACTCACTAAAAGTGGCAGTAATAAAGCCTCTCTTGAAAAAGCCAAACCTTGACCCAGAAAATATAAAAAACTATCGGCCTATATCGAATCTTCCATTCCTCTCAATTTTTTTTGAAAAAGCTGTTGCGCAGCAACTCACTGCCTTCCTGAAGACAAACAATGTATACGAAATGCTTCAGTCTGGTTTTAGACCCCATCATATCACTGAGACTGCACTTGTGAAGGTGGTAAATGACCTTTTAATGGCGTCAGACCGAGGCTCTGCATCTGTCCTCGTGCTACTAGACCTTAGTGCTGCCTTTGATACCATCGATCACCACATTCTTTTGGAGAGACTGGAAACCCAAATTGGTCTACACGGACAAGTTCYGGCCTGGTTTAGATCTTATCTGTCGGAAAGATATCAGKTTGTCTCTGTGAATGGTTTGTCCTCTGACAAATCAACTGTACATTTCGGTGTTCCTCAAGGTTCCGTTTTAGGACCACTATTGTTTTCACTATATATTTTACCTCTTGGGGAATGTTATTCGAAACATAATGTTAACTTTCACTGCTATGCGGATGACACACAGCTGTACTTTCAATGAAACATGGTGAGACCCAACAATTGCCCTCGCTAGAAGCCTGTGTTTCAGACATAAGGAGTGATGGCTGAAAACTTTCTACTTTTAAACTCGGACATAAACTGCTGCAGTAGTTTATGTGTCGGGGGGCTAGGGTCAGTTGGTATATCTGGAGTACTTTCTCCTGTCTTATCCGGTGTTCTGTGTGAATTTAAGTATGCTCTCTCTAATTCTCTCCTTCTCTCTTTCTTTCTCTCTCTCGGAGGACCTGAGCCCTAGGACCATGCGTCAGGACTACCGGGCATGATGACTCCTTGCTGTCCCCAGTCCACCTGCGCCTTGCTGTTCCAGTTTCAACTGTTCTGCCTGCGGCTTATGAACCCTGACCTGTCCACCGACGTGCTACTGTCCCAGACCTGCTGTTTTCAACTCTCTAGAGACCGCAGGAGCGGTAGAGATACTCTTAATGATCGGCTATGAAAAGCCAACTGACATTTACTCCTGATTATTATTTGACCATGCTGGTCATTTATGAACATTTGAACATCTTGGCCATGTCTTGTTATAATCTCCACCCGGCACAGCCGAAGAGGACTGGCCCCACCCTCATACCTGGTTCCTCTCTAGTTTTCTTTCTAGGTTTTGGCCTTTCTAGGGAGTTTTTCTAGCCGCCGTGCTTCCTACACCTGCATTGCTTGCTGTTTGGGGTTTTAGGCTGGGTTTCTGTAGAGCACTTCGAGATATTAGCTGATGTACGAAGGGCTATATAAAATAAACTTGATTTGATTTGATTTGGTTCTTTATTTCTAGAACAGAAGATACTGTAGGCTACATACTAACACATGCAAACACACTTTTTCTTTGATAATACAATTCCATAACTGTATATTTACTTTCTCACACCAAATGCCTGCTAGAATGTGTGATATAATGCACTGTATGGGATTTAAATGCAGTACAGGCCACACTACCCAGCCCGGTCTCCCTCACTGGGCTGTCCTCTGAACAGTGCAAATTCAGGCACAATGGGACTTAATTACAGGGCAGTAGTGTTTCAGAGAGATAGAGGGAGCCCTGTTCCCCCTTTCATACACTGTACAATGCCATCTTCCCTAGTGTAGTGTGGGGTGAGGAAAGAGGCTGAACCGGAGGAAGCACAAGGTAAAGAGAGAGAGAGCGTTATTGGAGATGAATCCACACTGCGAAAGCAATACCTATACAGCATAGCTACAATGCCACCTGTAGGGGTTCTTAAGTATTACTGATTCAGATGTACGCTTGAAGTTAGACAAAGTCATGGAGGATAATACAGAACAGACGTGTGATAGTAACGACCTGTGAATGTGAAATATCTGAACTCTTTAGTGAAAGCTTTGATGTGACATCTATGTCTGATGTAATCACAGGCGGTAAAGCACTTTCAATGAGAGAGAGGAAGGAATGAATGAGAAAAGGGTTGGACAAAGGGGTGGGAGGATGCTTTTGTTAGGGTTTTATGGCCAGATTGTCTCCTGCTCTGGGAAAGTGAAAACCCAACCGTAGGTTAGGTTACCTGGGGGAGAAAAAGACCCAGGAAGAGGGTTAGAGGAAAGGTTAGGTGACTGTCAGGGACAGCAGAAATATTCAAGCGAGCAGAGAGAAAGAAACAGAACCCAAAGTCAGTGAACACTAGCAGGTGTTCTCGGCATCTAAAAGCTACCTCTATCATACCTTGTCTTTCTAGAATGATGCAGTAGCGCCCTCTAGTGCTGTACAGGACAACAGTTACTTTCAATTTCTCTGTCCAACTCAATCCAAACCTCTCAAAACACACCTATCAGGTTTCCATGATAAATGTTAAGCTACAACATCCATTCCATTTGGCCTTTACCATTGATTTGAAATAGAATAGTATAGTTATACTAGCCATAAATTACATCAAGGCAGTCTAAAATATGCATTTTGCTGTTATCCTTTTTGGATCCTAAAATGAATGCCTGTAAGTGTCATGGAGAATTGTGTCGGTTTAGAATATATTGAAAAATAAATATGCTGGGTTTTAATGTGCGTATTAAGATGCAATTTGCTAATTTTTGTAACCGTTCACATATGTATTACATTTGTGTGTTATACAGGAGGCTGTATGAATGTGCAGGTTATTTTCATTTATAGTTTGACTGCACTTTGCTCACTGTTAGGGATGGACGGAGATGGGGACAAAGTTCACAGAAAGCGCATGGGGAGGAGGGGGGAGGGAAAAAATACCTTTTAAAGCATAACAGCAGGTGGAGGGCTAAAACCAGACAGCTCAGCTCAGAACGGAACGAGACGAGGAGAAAAATCTAACGGGGGGAAAATGAAAGCAAACTTTCTCTATTCCTAAACTGAAGGACAGAAATGCAATGATTCCAGAAGCCAATTGCTCTGTTTTTTGTGTAAGCGCATGACTGCAGTGTGTCTGTGTTGGTGTGTGAGTGTGTGTTTGTGACCTGTGGCCTGCGTAGTCTGTGTGCTGTGTTAGTGAGGTAAAGATTAGGCAACAGCGTAATGGAGGGAGAGGAGAGGAAAGGAGAAGCAGGGCCCGGCCCTGGGCGTCTGTCTGCTCTCCAGGAGCAGCTGATCTGGGCTCTGCTGGGCTCTGGACTGTCCCGGGAGGTCCTGGTCCATGCCCTGGGAGAACTGGAGCGAGAGAGGGTCACCCCTGGAGCAGAGAAGGGGGACAGGGGGGATGGCGAGAGTTCGGAGGAGGGAGAAATGGATTTTCCACCCCCCATATTCCAGGAGCTGGAGGCCCTAGCCCCAGAGGAGGCAGCCAGGCAGAGGGCTCTGGTCGACCAACTGCTTCAGTAAGTAGCTCCCAAATGTCTGCCATCCACCTTATCCTCCCCTTAACAACATATACAGTACATCAATCTCTTCCTTTTATCAAACCTCAAATATTAATACACACACCCATACAACAACATAGCCATACCCCTTTGCTGTGCTATTATTCTCTCACTTTTAAAAAAGAATGTCCAACTCATTTGTAAAAAAATAATAATAATCTTTAAAAACAAATACGTTTTAGGGTGGTTACTTGATTCTGTTCTCCATTCTTTCTTTTCGGCTTTCTTTTCCTGTCGTTTTCTGACCAAGAAAAGGTTCCAGAGAGGACAAACAATTGACGGTTTTACCTGGCAGCATCCTTTCTACTCCCTTTCTTCGTCTTTCTCAAATTTAGTCCCCCTCTCCCCCTTCCTCCCCCGTTCTCCTGCTCCCTCTGAGATCTCTCTTGGCCTCTGAGGTGAATTTAAAGGAGGGTTCCTCCTTTCCTGGTTACTAATTACCCACCCCATCAGGTTTCTCTGTCCATTTAATGAATGAACTACATGCAATGGTTAAGATTAACAGAAATGTGCTATGTTTGTCTGTGYGTTAGAACAGCTTGAGTGAATATTTACTACTATTTGTTAAAGCCCATTTCATTTCACCACATTTCAAACTACAACATATATCTCAAGATTATGGTTTAACTGGTCATTGTATATAGTTAAAAGTTGGCCATTTTACAACACCTAGCATGAAAACGCAACTTGACCAACCATGCCTTAGTATAAAAATGCATCGAACATAGATAAAGCTTTTGTATGTTAATATACATAATACAAATGTTATGTACTATTGCTAGCCGTCAAGGTTTGTGTTGCAGCAAGTAGGCTATCCATATCTTTATGGGGTTTAATTCCAGTGACCAGAGAGAGCTGGACTTTGCCCTGCTGTGCTTCCCCTTATCTCTTATTGTCAACATCCCTCTCTCCCTCCCCCTCCCTCCCTCTCTTTATGCATATGTGTTTTGTCTGTGTGTTTGTCTGTGTGTGATAGGGAGGATCCATGGCGCGTGGCAAAACTGGTGAAGAGCTACATGCAGCAGCATAACCTCCCCCAGAGAGAGGTGGTCGAGTCCACAGGCCTCAACCAGTCCCATCTCTCCCAGCACCTCAACAAAGGCACGCCCATGAAGAACCAGAAACGGGCTGCTTTGTACAGCTGGTACGTCAGGAAGCAGGGCGAGATTAGCCAGCGTGAGTATTTGACCAGCTGATGAGCTGACCCTGCCTTTACTGCACTACAGTATGACATTACAGTCTGGACTCTGAAGTGTAACATTTATAATAGGTCAAATCATGACTACCTCATTCATTAATATTCACAATAAATTGCTATAAATCTATACGGTTTTGGGGATTGGGAGCTCTTACACAAGACTGAATCTCAGGATGCGAAGAACAATTATGTCAACGGATCTCCTTACTCTTCTTTCTCATTCTATGTCCTTCCTTATATCCACTTCCTGGAAAAGTTTCAAATAGCTTTGACATTTGCAAACTTTCCATTTCAACCATGTAAGGAAAGTGTGGTCTCCTGCTGTGTTTTCCCAATGATAGCGAAATCACAATCCCTGTACCCCAATCCTTAGACTGGTAAATCCATCATGATACAGTATTCAATTTGTCTGTCAGCTGTAAACAACTATGGAGGCCCACTGGTCACTGAGTCAAATATAGAC
The DNA here is from genome assembly GCF_002910315.2 of Salvelinus sp. IW2-2015. Classification (NCBI taxonomy): domain Eukaryota; kingdom Metazoa; phylum Chordata; class Actinopteri; order Salmoniformes; family Salmonidae; genus Salvelinus; species Salvelinus sp. IW2-2015. Next base: position 13,077,594 of record NC_036872.1, read on the forward strand.
ATGTAAGGTAACATGATACTGTCCACTTTCACATTCCATGTGTAGAGACACACAATCTGCATGTCCTACACTCACACACACATGTTGCATTGCAAATGATCTCAAACTCCAATATAAAAACAGATTCCTGTGAATTAGCCCTATTGTTTTAAAGATATAACAATACTGTCTGAATAATTAATAATACTGATATAACAATATGGATACTATATTAATACAATTGACGTTTATCACAAAATTCTACAAATATGCTTTCACTGACCACCCCATGCAGAGTTTACTAATGCCAGGCATGCCCTTGGGTCTGGAGAGGATCAGGGAGAGGATGTGAGGAAGGGACGTAGGAACAGGTTCAAATGGGGACCCGCCTCCCAGCAAATCCTCTTCCACGCCTATGAACGACAGAGGAACCCAAGCAAAGAGGAGAGAGAGGGATTAGTGGAGGAGTGTAACAGGTGAGAGAGAGGGGAGAGGTCAGCTAAAACAGGAAATGTTCCCAGTTCCAGTGCAATGGAGGAACTGTCCCTGTCATTTTAGCGTGTCCCCCTTTAAAGACATTTCTCTTGCTCTGGGCCCTCTCTGGCTCTACCTCAGGGCTGAGTGTCTCCAGAGGGGTGTGTCTCCGTCCCAGCTGGCTGGCCTGGGCTCTAACCTGGTGACAGAGGTACGAGTGTACAACTGGTTCGCTAACCGCCGCAAGGAGGAGGCCTTCCGCCATAAACTGGCTCTTGATATGCCTTACAACAGCCAATCAGCAAGCTCCACCAACCACACGCTCTCACACAGCCCTGAGCAAGGTAACACTCACCCTCACCAAAGTGAATCAAAATATAATTTAATTTAATCCACAAAGAGCATAATTAATCATTAGTGTTGTCATCAGATGTTGCTTATGTACTATTTTCAGTGCCCTTATACAGAGGAACAGAGCCAAGACTGACAGGGTGCAACATTCCCTCCTCCCAGGAAACACCTGATCCTAACTCATCCTAACAGGCTTCCTCTCTTCCAGGCATGAAGTATAGCCAGCAAATCACATGTGACAATCTGGGGTCATCGAGGGGTCACAATGGAGACAGAGGCTTGGGGGGCCGCCTGGCCAGCCCCATTCAACTGGAGCCCAGCCACACACTCCTGGAAACACACCATCACAAACCAGTGAGATCACCTACCATATTATCATTCACCATATCTCACCTCGACACACATTGTTATAATCCCCATTACACCATCACAAACCAGTGAGATGAGAGCAAACAACCTCTCATTGTCACAACCAGAGATCAGCAACTGTGATCACATAATCCCAATCATCACAATACATAGATTAGTAACTGCACAACACATCAGTGTGATCACAAACCACAATAAGATAATTATTTCACAAACCATATTACATCATGATAAGCAAATTACATCACAAACCATATTACATCGTTATATAAGACCATGAGGTCGCTAACCATATATCATCATGTAACGCAGTGAAATCCCAAGCCATATCACATTAAACTAGTGAGATCATAGACTACTTCATGTCATCATAAACCTTTGGATATACAAAGCATCTCAATCCTCACAAGAATCCATGGCTGTGGTTCTGCCACCAACTTTCCCCATCTCAGGTATCAGGTGGTGGCCCCTTGCCCCCAGTCAGCACCCTGACATCACTGCACAGTCTGTCTGCCTCGCCTGCTCCCCACCATGGACTCATCATGACCTCCCTGCCCAGCGTCATGAGTCTGGGAGAGTCCTCTCTCCTCATAGGTAACCGATTCTACATAGTCCCCTCCACTCAAACAGCTCTAAGTCAGAGCATAATTATCTTTAAAACGGTCATTTCAAAACATATCCACTGTATTGTATCTTATCCTTTTCCAGTGATGATCAGAAAGTTGTCAGATATAAAAACTAACTGACATTAACAAAATATCCTAGCCTAATCCCTGTTTTCCTGGCCTGTTGGTCAACAGGTCAAACCGTACCTGTCATCAACAACGTGGGAGGCGGGTTCACCACCCTTCAGCCAATCTCTTTCCAGCAGCAGCTTCATTCCACTTCCCAGCAGCAACTCACACAGCAGTTCCAGAGTCATATGACCCACCACAGTCCTTTCATGGCAACCATGGCACAGCTTCCATGTCACAGTAAGGCCACAGTGGCAGCATGTTACTCCTTCATTTGCCCTTTGACAGAAATATAATATGTGAAACAAGGAATGAGTGAGAGCAACCTAATAGAACAGCTAGAACTAAGGAGGGTTTCATAAAGTACCCATGCGCCTGCTCTCAATTTCTCCATTGCAGTGTACAGCAAGTCTGATATGTCCCACTACCCTCCATCCAGCCTACTGTCCCAAGCAATGGTCATCACTGACAGCAGCAGCCTTGGAACACTGACCAGTCTAACCACAGTCAGGCAGGTACTGTGATTCCAAACATTCACCTAAAATGAAAGTGATGCCATTAATAATCAGTTGCATAAGTCTGTGTATACAGGTATAGAAAAGTCTACTCACTAGCTAATGATCAGTAGTAGTATCAATGTGGGTTGAATCTGCTAATGACTTTTGCATTGGTTAGATTCTGACCACAGACCCTGAGGAGCAGACAGATCAACCCATCCAGGAGGACTCCCTACACCTGCAGTCCCCTTCACCTGTGCCAGGTAAGATAAATCATGTTACTCCAAGTGTAGACTATTTCCCAAAAGATGCAGTTTCTTACACTACACTAAAAGGGGAGACTGAAGACATCTAAAAAAGCTACTAAGTGTGTAACACATACAGTGCCAGTCAAAAGTTGACACACCTACTCATTCCAGGGTTTTTCTTTATTCTTACTATTTTCTACATTGTAGAATAATAGTAAAGTCATCAAAACGTTAAATAGTGTATATGGAATCATGTAGTAACCAAAAAAAGTGTTCAACAAATCAACATTTATTTTCTATTTGAGATTCTTCAAAGTAGCCACCCTTTGCCTTGATGACAGCTTTACACACTCTTGGCATTCTCTCAACCAGCTTCATGAGGTAGTCACCAGGAATGTGTTTCAATTAAACAGGTGTGCCTTGTTAAAAGTTAAATTGTGGAATTTCTTTCCTTCTCAATGCGTTTGAGCCAATCAGTTGTGTTGTGACAAGGTAGGGGTGGTATACAGATGATAGCCCTATTTGGTAAAATACCAAGTCCATATTATGGCAAGAACAGCTCAAATAAGCAACGAGAAACAACAGACCATCATTACTTTAAGACATGAAGGTCAGTCAATCCAGAAAATGTCAAGAACTTTGAAAGTTTCTTCAAGTTCAGTCACAAAAACCATCAAACACTATGATGAAACTGGCTCTCATGAGGATCACCACAGGAAAGGAAGACCCAGAGTTACCTCTGCTGCAGAGGGTAAGTTCATTAAAAAGTTACCAGCCTCAGAAATTGCAGCCCAAATAAATGCTTCAAAGTTCAAGTAACAGACACATCTCAACATCAACTGTTCAGATTTGACTCTGTGAATCAGGCCTTCATGGTCGAATTCTTGCAAAGAAACCACTACTAAAGGACACCAATAATAAGAAGAGACTTGCTTGGGCCAAGAAACAAGAGCAATGGACATTAGACCAGTGGAAATCTGTCCGTTGGTCTGATGAGGCCAAATTTGAGATTTTTGGTTCCAACCGCTGTGTCTTTGTGAGACGCAGAGTAGGTGAAAGGACGATCTCCGCGTGTGTGGTTCCCACCGTCAAGCATGGAGGTGGTGGTGTGAAGGTTCTTTTCTGGTGACAATGTCAGTGATTTATTTAGAATTCAAAGCACACTTAACCAGCATGGCTACCACAGCATTCTGCAGCGATACACCATCCCATCTGGTTTGCGCTTAGTGGGACTATCATTTGTTTTTCAACAGGACAATGACCCAAAACACACCTCCAGGCTGTGTAAGGTCTATTTTACCAAGAAGGAGGAGTGCTGCATCAGATGACCTGGCCTCCACACAATCACCCGACCTCAACGCCATTGAGATGATTTGGACCGCAGAGTGAAGGAAAAGCAGCCAACAAGTGATCAGCATATGTGGGAACTCCTTCAAGACTGTTGGAAAAGCATTCCAGGTGACTACCTCGTGAAGCTGGTTGAGAGAATGCAAAGCTGTCAAGGCAAAGGGTGGCTACTTTGAAGAATCTAAAATATATTTTGACTTGTTGAAAAGTTCTTAGTTACTATATGATTCCATGTGTTATTTCATAGTTTTGATGTCTTCAATCTTGAATGAGTAGGTGTGTCCACACTTATAACTGGTACTGTACTTTAAAGTCATCTTAATACAGCTAGATAGTAGTAAATATAACCCATGGTATTCTGTAGTTGCCAGTCAAAATAGGGCATTTTAAATGCAGGGTTGTAATTGGAATGACAGTAGAGAAATTGGAAATTAATAACTTAACATCTGTCTTTCTTAGTTTCCTCTGGGAATTTACAGCTGTATCCTCCATCTCAGTCTAGTGAAACTCATCCACCTCACCGCCTCTCCTCTTCGCCAGCAGACATCAACTCCTACATTCCTGCACAGATGGTCTCTACCGCACAGTAGCAACAGAATGTAACCACTATGTAATGTGAAGGGGTGGGATTAGAGGGTGGGTGAAACAAAATAGTTTTTACAGTAAGTAGAGAACTGTAATAGAGATGTAACGCAAATTCTCCAAAACTACTTCTGCAGTAAAATTTTCCAGAGAAACTATAACTCATTCTGCTAGATACATAAATCCAGGACAGACTCACTGCCAGTTATCAGTCTAGTCACTTGAATTAGCAGCCTTACTATTACAAAGAACGTTGTACTCAGTGTCAGTCTGCTGATCTGAGGTCAGAGATAAACCATTAGAAACAACCACATCTAAATCCATGCAAACAGAGAACGCTGAGCGGTTGATCCCCGTTTTACAATAAACATGTATATTATCAATAGAAAAGTGTTTTAATAAAAATGCTCTCAGAATTCTTGACATCAGTGTAAACTGCTTCCTTTACAAAACAAGGCATAGCACTGATTGTGTTTTGGGCAGAGAAGAAATGTCATAAAATATCTGGTGAGACTTACAGTATTCCACATTTCTGAAAGAACATATTCCATTCCAGAAAAGAACAAAGTACAAAGTAGTACAACATTGCAGTGATTATTTAAAGAAAATAACAGTGTATGACCTGACCATGTTATAATGAATGCGAAGAACCCCAAGCTACAACAGGTTAACAGTTCTTACAAGTATGGAACTGCCAATATCCCAAATCACAACAAGTGAGTCCAGAAGTCTCTCAGTGCTTTTCTACTTCCTCTTCCACACTTTCATCTGTGCCTTTTTGTTTATTTTTCTTCTTCTTGACCTTCAGCGGTAGACTATCCTCCTCGGGGCTTTTTTGGTCCTCCTCCGTTTTAGCATAAGGTGAGGCTTCTCCACAGTTCTCGACCTCGCGGGGAGCTGTCCTTTTCTTATTTTTCTCTGGGACAGGGCTGTTATTACTGTCCTCTTCTTCCTGAACCTTGTATTTCTTCTTCTTCTTCTTCTTCTTCAATTTATCTGAGCTGAGGGACTCTGGCAGGGAAGGTGTAACTGCGATGGGGAGAGCAGATGATAGGAGGTCTGTAACTGACACTGCCGCCTCTCTCAGTCTCATCTCCAGCTCACTGTCACTGTCACTAGGAGAAAATTGCAGAAACAAACTTAAACTGTTTATTACAGTAGTATTACAATATGAGATACAGGAATATTTCAATCATGCAATGCTACTGTAAGGATTCCTTCCCAAAGTAGTTAACAAGGTGACATCAAACCACCTCACACATCCCAAAGGTTAAAAGGTCAGGCCTACATAGAACAAGCATCACCTTGAGCTGGGGACGGGCCGGCGCCTTACAGGAGGAGGAGGGGGATCAATGGTAAACTCTCCTGGGACAGATGTGGTGAACAGCCGGAAACCTTCAAAAAACCAAGAAAAAAGATCAAGACCACACACAGCATTTATATCGCATCATATTTGACATCATACAGTTCGTAACTACTGCATTAGTTTCAATGCAAAACAATTTCTGGATAAACCCTCACCTTCATCTTCACATTTGGTTGACTGTGTGCAGGGTTTTGTTGTTTCTGCAGATATCACTGAAATGCAACTGAATATCAAATTGCATAGTTAGATTAAGTTGGCGACTGAAAAGTTGATAGGTGGAGGTAACACGAGGCAAAGGCTATAGGTAGCTATAATAGTAAAACTGATGTTTCATCAACATTTTCCCATGACAAAGAAGAAATACTGTACCTGTCAAGTATAGCACCTAATTTCTTTGCAACGTGCGCACGGAACTCCGGAGTCGTCTGAAGCTCGTTCCCATCATGTTCATGTTTAGATACAGCCACACTGTTGACCATAGCATTACATAATTACGTGATTGTTCTGGCGAAGCCAAACGTGAGGCAGAACCTCTATGCATGATGGTGAATCATAATAATACAGAGGGGATAGCATGCCATTCAGAGAAAAGGATCAACTTACCGACGGGATAACTTCCCATTGCTTTCCCCATCTAAAACAACAGTCGTTACATTACTGTTAAGACTTTGCTGTTGTTTTGGGGTAAGATAGATTTGATCGCTGGCTAAAGATTTCACACACTAAACTATCTCCCACCCCACATTTGTTGTTGACTAGCATTAGCTAGCTAAGTTACATCAGGTGTTTTAGCTAAAGCACAAGGTTATTTAGGCTGAATTTACCTGCCGTGTTGGTATTGCGTGTACCATTAATTCCACATGTGCCAAAACTCCAAGCTGCTTCCTTAAACTTTTCCAGATCTTCATCTTCACTGCTTGAGTCTTCAACCATCTTTCCAACGGGGGCTGACATGTTGGATCAAGTACATTTGCCGCTACAAAGCAATGTACTATGGGTAATGAAGTCTTTCGGGGGAGAAATGCACGCCAGTCAGTGGAGTGAGAGTTTGAGTGAACTTAAGGCAAAATGTATACAGAACATTTGTTCAATTGTTTTTTTTATTCCCCCCTCTCCTGGCAGTATATCATCTTGCAGAAACAAAAACATTTAACGGAACATAAAAGGCAATGTTAGGAGGGCTTCTAGTTCTACTTCTAGTTGACCAACTACACATCCAACGATATAGACAACATATGGAGTCTATGGTCCCTGAAATGTAACATTCAAAATACAATAATCTTTGTAGTAATGTTGAATTAAAATCTCACTGTGAAATTTTTCTGTCCTAAAACACATTCATCAATAGATAAAAGTACAATATGCTCAATAAATTCAAAGGGGTTCCAGTTTACACAGTATGCGGGTCCAACTTCATAAGAGTGAAAAATTATATCAGTAGAGACTGTGTTGTAAAAGCCATAATTAGTGTTAATTTGGTGGTGCTATTAGGGGGAAAAATGGTGGCTGCTATCACAAACCTTACATCAGTAAAGGTTTAGAACAGACATCACAAGTCTCTAAAGTAGTTAACATCACAGCCACATCATCATACATATCACAGGAGGTTGGTGGCACCTTAATTGGGGGAGGACGGGCTCGTGATAGGCTGGAGCAGAATGAGTGGAATGGTATCAAACACATGGTTTCCATTCGTGCCGTTCCAGCCATTATTTTGAACCGTCCTCCCCTCAGCAGCCTCAACTGATACATACACTATACCTTCCACTTGTCATTATGAACTGTATAGTTATAATTTCATAACTAACCTCTCGTGGACAGAGGAAACGGCGAGAATATGTCGAGACTCACGTACAATTATGTGATTACAAGCAGCAGGATTGGGTTTAGGCGGTTCTTAAATTGGTGCTGTAATTTTAAAGCCTGTGTGTGGATGATAAGCGGTTTCCACTAAATTCCACAGCTACAAACTCAAAATTGTCTATCATAAAAATTCATGAAAACAAAAAATGTGCTTTTTGACCATGATAAACACGGGTGAAATTAGCAGAAGGAAGGAGATTTGGCCATTTCCGTTTACAAGGGAGGAGACTTCGCACAAAGGTAATGAATTGTTATCGGCATTCCCCCAGAAGTAAAACAAGAAATCACTAACTTTCGCGCTAATTTTACTTCTGGGTAACCAATATTATTTTATAGCTGACTGGGATATGCTTAGAATGAATTCACAAAAATCTCTTCCAGCCAGCGTTTGACATGTTGGACAGATTTGTAGCGCAGCACAGCTGGACTTCACATGGATTTCTCTCAAACACAACAAAGCCTCTTGAGCTGAGAAGTCTGAATACAAGGCACATGTGGGAGGTTTCATTTAGTTTTGGAAAACTCAGTAACTCCAGCAGGCACGAACATACTACAAGCACATTTACAAATGCTAAACACGTAACAGACCAGGGGTGTTGTCTGTCACTTACTACCCCCCATGCCCACCATTGCCCTCAGAACAGCCTCAATTTGTCAGGGCATAGACTCCACAAAGTGTCAAAAGCATTCCACAGGAATCCTGGCCCATGTTGACTCCAATGCTTCCCACAGTTGTGTCAAGTTGGCTGGAGGTCCTTAGGGTGGTGGACCATTTTTGATACACACAGGGAAATGTTGAGCGTGAAAAACCCAGCAGCGTTCATGACACAAACCTGACATCTACTACCATACCCCGTTCAAAGGCACTTAAATATTTTGTCGTGCCCATTCACCCTCTGAATGGCACAAACACACAATCCATATCTCAAGGCTTAAAAGTCCTTCTTTAACCATCATCTACACTGATTGAAATGGATTTAAGTGATATCAATAAGGGATCATAGCTTTTACCTGGTCAGTCAGTCATGGAAAGAGCAGGTTTTCATAATGTTTTGTGCTCTGTGTATATAGCTAGAGGGGTGACATGGGACACCCAATACGAAAAATACAGCTTCTACACCAAGGCAAGATGTCAAATTCATGGAGCATCTGTTAGTCTCAAAGCTGAATATACAGTTTAGCCCACTATATGAGGAATGAAGACATAGCAAAGGATCACGATTGCGACTTGAGCAGAATGAGTACTTAAAAATTGATGACCAGAACCAAACTATTGTTCAATGAAATTAGGTAGTATCACAGTTGTAGTAATTTGCTTGCAATCCAATTGTGCCATCTGTCAACTTCAATCATTGTTCATCTTACGGGCTACAAATGACCGGTATTTAACATTCAGATTGGGATCATGTAACGTTCCCTTATCCCTCTGTAAAGCTGTCTGGTAACAGTTGACTAAACACAAAACAACTCAAAAACAAGGATATTGCAACAAATACTGAACTCAAAGCAGATTGAAATAAGCAGTAAAGTAACCATTTAAATGTGGAAACATTAGAAAAGACAAATGAAAACATGTTCAACATTACAAAAGAGTGATTGACAAGAGATTCCAATGAGTCCAAGCAATAGATGGGTACGAGGTATCAAATAAATGAAGCAACCTGTTTGGAAGGTAGATATGGTCCTTTTTCTCCAAACCTGGGGCTGGTATAGTTTGTTGGAATGTCTGAAGTGGAGAAAGTACACTCCTGTTCCCAAAAGAGCTACATGATGATTGTATTCAGGGGCAATGTGACCCCTGCTTTGCATTGCACACAAGAAGCTAATCTTCAGATACTACTGGCCTCCATCGTAGGCGTAGTCTGCCTTATTGTGCATGATCAGTTTGTTGTCCACAAAATAGAAGCTGTCTGACCTGGTCTCATACGGGTGCTCCACCATTAGGCCAACTTAAAGAGACAAAAAAGAAGGAAATTCAGTTTGCAAATGACTTCATAAGGAACAGCAGAACACACATATCACGAACTAAAAAAGTAAATTACTGCTGTTCAGCGCACCAAAATAAACAACCTGTAGAGGAACCATGTGACTGTCTAGTATCCACATTCCTCCCCTTACAACGAGAGTTATATGACTGGCTCTGTATGGATGTGGATAGTATAGACTTACAGACTTGGCCAGCTATGTTCTGGCCAGTCTGAACTTTAGCTTGTAGGGACACACACAGGCTACAACAAAGTTGATAGACGAAGTGAGAAAGATGCACTACTACTATTAGACTTACTGAGGTCCTCATGGAGCTGGGGAAACTCATAGATGTGTTCGCAAGTGTTCCGGCTGTTTGGGATGCAGAATCCGAAGTCAAAGTCAAAGTTCTTGAGAACTTTATTCTGGAAATAATGCCTCTCTATCATGCGAAAGCTGTTAACAGGCCGGTCCCCCACGGTGAACTCCACACTGAAAGCAGAGTAGAAAGAGGCACTTGAGATACTAGCAGGGACATGCTGAACATAACTGTGGGTGGTATCTGCATTAATTTGCTTCAACTACTTGAATTGTAGATTTATTCATTGACCATCTATATTCCTTTTTATAGTCCAAAAGTAGGATGATTCTTTCAATAGTTGTTCCCAGCAGTGTGCTCTGCCAAATTCTCTCTGTTGTAGTTTAGGTGGTTGCCGGAGCTGCAGGACTTAGTTTCTTGTGCTGGTAAGCCACACCAGCAAACTAAACAGTTCAGAATTTGTCAGCATAAGGGAAAGCACATACTATGGAACATTTAGGCCTTACCAAAGTATGTGGTCTTTCAATGATGAGTCATGTGACTTCTAACAATGATAATGCATGTGATGTTTCCTGTTTAATCCACTGCCTTACGTTGCACCAACATTCCGCAGTCTGAGGAAGGCTGGCGTGAACTGATAGCGCACAAAGCGCCCAGAACTGGTGTCTCCATCTCCATTCTCCTCATCTTCAGGGTCTGATGAAGACAACATGGATTCAAATGTAATTGGCATCCAAATAAGTGACAAAAGGTAATCTCGGATTTCAACCTAAAATTATAGCTACAACAGTTGCCTAAGGACTACATTCATTATCATAGAAGGAATAACTTGGCTTGTTTGGTTTTACTTGAAATAATACAGATTCATTTAGTCTGGGGCCCTTCGGAGTAGACTCAGCAATGATATCATACACAGCAGGGGAACTTCCTGCTTACTAAACTAATGCTCAAATCTCCCAAAATGATGGGCTGTCCCAATATATACCTTCCAATGAGGCAAGTCCACATTGTAAAGAGCCAAGTGTCACGTGTGGCAGATTTCAGCAGTTGTTTTGTGCCCCAACCTAACACCACCAGTTAGCAGTGATTGCAATGGTTTCAGCAACTGGGGTGTCTCACAGATTGAGCCTGGTGCCCTGTTCAAGCTGACAGCAACCCCAGCTTGATTTATATAAGCAGAAACTCACCCCAGTGTGTATTATGATGGCATATTGCTGAGTATACCTTTAAGATCTGTCACTTATGTTGTGGCAAAGTGTTGTGGAAAAGTTTAAACTTACCACAGTTGTGAGGTTTAGCAATCTCGAAGAGCACTGTCCCAGTCTCCAGATCTCTGATCTTGAAACGTGTGAAGTCAATATTGTAGACATTGTCCTCAGGTTTACATAGATAATCTGGAAGGAAATTCGTAGTAAGCAGCACATACAGACAAGGAATCTGGTGTGTCCACAGATTCTTTGTTCGGCTTCCTCAAAACAGTGGTGCAAACTTAGCTAGCTAGTTAAAGTCAACTAACTCACTACAAAGCGAGGTATGCAGTGTTTGCAACCACATCAAGTTAGCCAACACATTAACTAGGTAGATGAGCTAGAAAAATAATAGATAGCTACATTGTTTTACTTGAATCTTATCCAAATCACATCTATCATCATCTTCAATCAATCCACTCCATACTAGCTACAGATTGTTACACCAGATTTACACAAAGATTTTTGGTATCCATTACCGAGAGTTACAGGTTAAGTACTGTGTAGTACACAGAATTTTCGACCAACCTTAACTTGGCGATACTATCTTCGTTCTCGATTCGGCCAAACATGTACACTGAACAAAAATAAAATGTAACAACTTCAAAGCTTGGGAATCAGTACAAGGGAATCAGTCAATTGAAATAAATTAGGCCCTAATCTATGGATTTCATATGACTGAGAATACAGATATGCATCTGTTGGTCACAGATACCTTAAAAATAAAGAGAGGGGCATGGATCAGAAAACCAGTTAGTATCTGGAGTGACCACCATTTGCCTCATGCAGCACGACACATCTCCTTTGCATAAAGTTGATCAGGCTGTTGATTGTGGCCTGTGCGAAGTTGCTGGATATTTACATTTTAGTAATTTATCAGACGCTCTTATCCAGAGTGACTTACAGTCACTTTTCATTGGTACTGGTTCCCCGTGGGAATCGAACCCACAACCCTGGCGTTGCAAGTGCCATACTCTACCAAATGAGCCACACAGGACCACAGGATATTGGCGGGAACTGGAACACGCTGTCGTACACGTCGATCTAGCACATCCCAAACATGCTCAATGGGCGATATGTCTGGTGAGTATGCAGGCCATGGAAGAACTGGGAATATTTTCAGCTTTCAGGAATTGTGTACAGATCCTTGCAACATGGGGCCGTGTATTATCATGCTTAAACATGAGGTGATGGAGGCGGATGAATGGCACGGTATCTCTGTGCATTCAAATTGCCATCAATAAAATGCAATTGTGTTCATTGTACATAGTTTATGCCTGCCCATACCATAATCCCACAATGGGGCACTCTACCATCTGCCCGGTACAGTTGAAACCGGGATTCAGCCGTGAAAAGCACACTTCTCCAGCATGCCAGTGGCCATCAAAGGTCAGCATATGCCCACTGAAGTTGTTTACGACGCCAAACTGCAGTCAGGTCAAGACCCTGGTGAGGGTGAGGACAACAAGCACGCAGATTAGCTTCCCTGAGGCAGTTTCTGAAAGTTTGTGTAGAAATTCTTTGGTTGTGCAAACTCAGTTTCATCAGGTGTCCGGGTGGCTGGTCCCAGACGATCCCACAGGGGAAGAAGCTGGATGTTGAGGTCCTGGGCTGGCGTGGTTACACTTGGTCTGCGGTTGTGAAGCCAGTTGCACGTACTGCCAAATTCTCAAAAATGTGAAATGAACATTAAATTATTTGGCAATAGCTCTGGTGGACATTCCTACAGTCAGCATGCCAATTGCACACTCCTTCAAAACTTGAGACATCAGTGGCATTGACTTGTGCCAAAACTGCACATTTTAGAGGCCTTTTATTGTCCCCAGCACAAGGTGCACCTGTGTAACGATCATGCTGTTTAATCAGCTTCTTGATATGCCACACCTGTCAGGTCTATGGATTATCTTGGCAAAGGAAATATGCTCACTAAAAGGGATGTAAACAAATTGTGCACATCCTTTTAGAGAAATACACTTGTGTGTTTGTTACATTTCTGGGATCTTATTTCAGCTCATGAAACATGGGACCAACTCTTTACATTTTTCGTTTATCTTCTAAAATGTCTGTGTCCAGTTGCAGGTGGAGCATTTGAATTTAGAAAATGCTCTTTTATTCAAATAAATGACTTTTTTCTACATTAAGTAATCCAACAATGTGTATGCCGCCATCTTGTCTATTTAAAATATTCACTGATTGATTTAACGTTAGACAGGTGGGTCCACCTCAAATTCAAACGCACCACCTACAACTGGACAACATCAAACAGTAACTAACCTGTAACTCCCGGTAATGGAAACCAAAAATATTTTGTTACATCACATTATCTGCTTTAACAATCAGTAGCTAACTCCATACATACCCCGTGTAACAGCACACAGACCAAGGATTTCATCTGGTGTGATGTCTCTTCCTAGCGCCCTGAGCTCATCTTCTGTAACAACAGGCCGCTGTTTATCCGTTTGATTTCGTCGCGACTTGAGTCTCTTCATCACATCTCCACCGGACTTTCGCTCCCTGGAATTTGCAGCCAGCCCCATATCGGTGTCCGGTCCTTTAACTGTGGCTGCCGTCTCGTTCCGAGAGTTAGAGCCGCTCATGTCTTGGTTGTTCTGTGTTTGTTTAGTCAACTGCAACTTTCACTAAATTCAAGATGGCGAAGCGTCTCAATGGAGAACCTATGCTAAGAACAGTCGATTGTAATTGGCTGAAATCGGTAGGTGGTTACCATAGTTACCAGTAGGGCGGGATGTTCAAAAACGTTGCAGGCAAGGTAAAAAAAAATGTTTTTCATCTTTAACCTAGGTTGCAGGTAAATGGAATTCCAACCAGGGAACGCCTAAGTATGGTACAACTTAATGAAAATGGTTTCACTATACCAATGTAGTTAAGTTTGCCCATGCTTTTTATTCATCATCTCTCATTACATCTCTCAAACGCATTACTGCCATTTCATCCTACCGACCATACATTTCCCACGTCACCCTCATAGAAATATAATAGAATTGTAGTTCTCATGATTTGTGACGACTGCAGTATCTCAGTGATACAGCATGTTGAACCGTTCAGTTATGAGGGCGAGGTACTGCAATAACCCTAAGGATAGTAGAACATGGGATAAATTATAAAGAAACAATTTGCTAAAACACCTGTTAGATAAAATAGCACATTTATTAAGAGACAGCATTTATCAGCAGTTCCTACTTTGTAGATGTTATTTGCAGAGCTAAAACTGAGTAAGATGGGGGCATCTCAAATTACTCCATCAGTCCACCTGCTGCCTGAAGCCCTCAAGGCTGGGAGAAATCAATAAGGAGAGTAGGATTCCTTATTGGCATTGATCACTCTCACACACATTCACACAAATGCATACATACTCTGTGATTGTGACTGTGTGTGGAGCGCAAGAGTGTATGACTGTTGTCTGTCTGTACCGCAGTGGGGATAATGGGAGAGTGATGCAGCTAAATGTAATTATTGAAGACTTAGGCCTACATATCTATATGACAGCAAGCCGTTGGTTCTTATCCAAGGTGAGCTTATGTAGGGCTAGGATTATTGCACACTGGGACTTTCGTGGACAAAAATAAATAAAAAACATGCAATTAAGTAATGAAAAGCACACAAAAAAAGGAACCTCAAAGCAGATAATGGTAAAACAAATGTATTCAAACCAAGGCAACAATGACTCAATCAAAACAAAATTACACACAAATAACAGACAAATGCTTTGAAAATAAACCAGTTAAATCATGGTAATTTAAAAAATAAAATAAAACCGATCCTGAGGAAAATGTTAAAGCTACAAATCTTTATTAATCATTTAGCAAATATCTCAAGATTAAACCCCACTTTCTTACTTAAATTATACAATATAAAATGTAAAGAATTCCATACACTGCTAATCACATTTCTCTTCCTGACAGTCAGTGTTTGTCTGGCTGTCATCCCCAGCAGAAAGGCCACAGTCTTCTTTACAATGAACCATTAAAAAATACCTAACACCTCAATAATAACAATAGTTTGATGAAAAAAAACAACCGCTGTCACACTACAATAAGTGTGATATTGTACCGTACAGTATATACACACGCAACTGTGTAGATTTCCATTAGCCAACAAAAAGATTGACATTTTTTTGTTGCAGTTTTTCAACTAAGGAACAAAAAGGTGCTTCTGATTATTTATGGATTGTTTCTTTTTTTATATAAAAAAACAAATAAACCAAACTACTATCAGCTGACTATCAAGTATTGTAACCTCCCCTGGCTGGTTTTCCAGCAGCATGGAACATGGAGGGAAACCTCAGGAGTGAGGGGATTTACAACACCGGGATCATCTATTTGTCAAGTATTCAGCAAGTGTGAAATCAATGACAAGTGTGGAGAGGCTTGGGGAAACATAAGACAAGGCTTGGTAAAAGAGCTACGTTCTTGATACAGAGGGAATTGGAAACACAAAAACAATGCAAACATGCAGCTACTGACTTCCAGGCTAACTGTATGGAAGAATATAGGATGTCACTGGGACACCTTAGAGACTAATAACAACAAAATGCTGCGGTCTACTTTAAGGCAAATTTTAAGACAAGGTATGCTAAAAAATAAATGAGACAAATTGATGAGACAAAAATACTGGCCTAAACTGAACTAATGGAGAGACGGAGAAGAGTAAAAATATTCCCAACAGTGAAACATGCACACACCCATATCTACGCACAGGTGCATAGTGAATAGGCTATAGATCATGATTAAGACTGGTGCAAGCACACTGTTTTTACATCATGTTGATTTGACTAATAGCGCCTCAAATTAGTTCTATAAAGTGTGCAGGCTAAAAAAATAAAATAAAATAAAACTTTTCCCTGGGAACAATTTCAAAATCGCAATAAAATTATTCTTAAGAAGGCCACTCAAGCTTTCTGGTCACAGCCAGTTTCAATTTAGCCTACCACTGAAAATCAACAAATGTTTAACATAGAAAGAACTAGTTAACTCATCATTTCCCTATGCATGTATACACACAATTGTTCTTCACATTGTAAGTCCTACATTCATGTTCCAATATTTTTAAAGAATCCAGCAGTATCTCAAAGAGGACATTACATAAATACTAAATTAAATAAAACGCTTAGGCTCTTCCAGTTATTATAACTCCTAATGACACAAATTGTATCGGGATAACTTCTGATGTTTACGTTCTATCTTGACCTAGTACTTAATCATCACTACAGCACCAACAATGGGAGTAAAAAAACGAAATCATATTAATCACAGAGTGTTATGAATGGAGGATTACTGAGAGTTTTATAAAACAAAATTTTACAACACAAAACACTCTTTGGTGAAACAAAAAGGCATGCACAATCATAAAATGAGCAGAAAAGGCAGTGACCATGACAAAGGACTACACTACATGCATCTTTGAGTCAATTTAGACATCTTCCTGATTCAGGACCTGTCCCACTAGAGTATTTGTTAAATGATCAGGTCCCTCACTGTTGGCAATGTAAGTCAAATCGCTCAGAACTATTTCACATAACCTTCCAAAGGTGGCCTTTCATCAGCTGCAAACCAAGCCATGTACCGTTAAGTGGAAAACACAGAAGTTAGAGGGTTTTATCAATGTGATTAAAAACCAGGTAAACCCTCAAAAGATTCAATTTCTGATAACGTTATAGTCTAGTTGCCTCAAAAGGTACCTGCTAGGACAGATATTTATGCGTGCCAGCACAACAAGTGGACTTCTTACTTGTGATCACATTTGAGGAAACTTGCATCAGCTATATGAAACAGCACAGCATGGGATAGTCCCATTGAGGTACACATGCATTTTTGAAACATTATGCAAGAGAATTGTGAAACCCACCTTGAATGTGATAACACTTCATCAGCAGTCTTATAAAACAGCACATGAAATGTCAATGTGCTGCAAAGAACAGGCTGTAACAGTATGAACTTGTTGAAATTACTGGTATGTTGTCTTCATCAGACTATGGCACATCTTGTATCAAAAGCGAAAGTACATTTTTGCTCTAAAACACCAGCACGTTGGGAGATAATCAAACACAGAAATAAAAAGTCAAAAAGAGCAAGAAAAAACAACATTCTAAAGCCTAACTGATCAAATTGGTAACCATCTCCCCCTAAATTCCACCAACAACACAATCTCTAAAACAAAATAACTTCAAATTTAAATTTTTTAAGAATCTGTCAATTTTCATGATTTCACCTCCTGTTCCATCTCTGACTAAATACTGGGCCTGATTTTTTGTTGATCATAATAGCAGCCTATCTGCATTCCCTTCACTCCAAGCCACACCTCATCCAAATCCATAACAATAAGTGTATCTATAAAGAGGGACAGCCACTAACACTTCAGAACCCCTCAGTATAATCCCAGGCACTTCCTGCCAGACAAGAGAAACCTGGTTTGAAAGTGGGAAATCCTGTCTTATTTCTTTGCGATGTGGTAATGTGCCACATGGTGAAAAGGTGTCGGATGTACAACACACACAAACTCTCTCCATTCCCTTTTCTGTGTGTGACCTTAGTCAGTGAGGAAGGCATTTTATTCTGCCGCCTGCCCAGCATTCCAAATTTGTGGTCTCTTTTTTGTCCTCTGTTATCACCATTCTCCCCTTGGATCTTGTGCTCTCTCCCATCTGTATGCTTGCCTTGTGTCTTTGATGTCACTTTGACCCCCCCCCCCCCCTTCTTCACAGTCTCTTGTCCTTCATGTCCCCGTTTCCCCCTCGAACTTACGTTCTCACAGCCGACAGAGGCAGAAGAGTGTAGGGATGAACACACCGAACGCCACCAGGATAGGGAACATGAGGCTGCTATTGTCGGCCGCATACGGGTTTGGCGTTCTGGGGCCTGACTGGACCTTGTACTTGGGAGCTGTCGAGGTACTCCTCTTACCACCCTCCTCGCCTACCTCAGTCTCCTCTTCCTCCTCCTCCTCAAGTTCTTCACGTTTCTCCAGTCCAGGGTGAGGCTGGAGTTTTGGTACATCTGAGATGCAGAAAATATAGAGGGGGCTGAGATTATGGGTTTAAAGATAGTGTTAAGTGAAAATAGAAAGGTAATAAAATATTTTGTCATACAGAACTTGAGGACATTGAGGAGAGGTTGTGATGACTTTAGACTGGATTGTGCATACAATTAATTGATTCAGGAGCAAATGAAAAATGTTATTGAAAATGAATGGGATAAAAAAAGAGAGCAAATATTCCATAATAATACAACATTCCATTACAATTCTTTAAAGAATTTCAGAATTATAAAGACAACATCTTAGAAAATGCTATTTTTGACTGGCACTGTTGAATATTCTCCTGTTAATAGACTGATGAGGCTCACCGTCTAATGTCCCTTTCATCACGTACAGAGCACAGACCTTGGGGTTGTCATAATAACCCTGAGAAAACACAGGGCAGGTTATCAGTTCCCAGGAGATAAAGCCACGTGTCAAATGAACATTTTGAAAAACACTATCCTACCCTACCATTATTTGTAAAAAAATATTAATGGCATAGAAAAAGCCTAAACAAACACACATTCAGAGTAGTATGTAGGTAATAGTACATTTTGTGCTTGACCGTTTAACTTGGACACTTCTGTTTTTTTTTTTTTTTTTTTATGAGTCAGGAGAGGAAAAAACAATATTCACTGACACACTTCAACTCACCTTGACAAACTCCACAGTGAGCTTGCCGTTGAAGGTGGACACCTCTCCCTGGACACTCAGCTTACCGCGGCGTATAGAGAAAGGCACTATTTCGTCATGAGCTGTACTGTGACCGACCCGCTCAAAGATATCCAGGTCTTTCACCACCACATGGTCATTAAGACGCACATCAAATACCTGTAGAAAGGATCATTTCAGCCAGCCAGATTCGCAACATGAAAATAGCATGGGAGGCCTCCCGAGTGGCGCAGTGCTAGCTGTGCCACTAGAGATTCTCGGTTCGAGTCCAGGCTTTGTCGCAGCCGGCCGCGACCGGGAGACCCATGGGGCGGCGCACAATTGGCCCAGTGTCGTCCGGGTTAGGTGAGTGTTTGGCCGGCAGGGATATCCTTGTCTCACCGTGCACTAGCGACTTCTGTGGCGGGCCGGGCGCAGTACACGCTGACACGGTTGCCAGGTGTACAGTGTTTCCTCCGACACATTGGTGCGGCTGGCTTCCGGGTTGGATGGGCATTGTGTCAAGAAGCAGTGCGGCTTGGTTGGGTTTCGAGGACGCATGGCTCTCGACCTTCGCCTCTCCCGAGTCCGTACGGGAGTTGCAGCGATGAGACAAGACTGTAACTACTACCAATTGGATACCACGAAATTGGGGAGAAAAAGGGGGTGAAAATACAAAAGAAAGAAAGAAAATAGCATGGGAAATCCTCAGTCCTAAGTGTACAAGTTTGTAAGAAGTATTTATAGATGACTAATAAATCATTACCTTCCAATAAAACATCTGTTGGAATTTGTCTATTTTGAGACTATCATCATCATCATTTTTATTTATTTATTTTACCATTATTTTACCAGGTAAGTTGACTGAGAACACGTTCTCATTTGCAGCAACGACCTGGGGAATAGTTACAGGGGAGAGGAGGGGGATGAATGAGCCAATTGTAAACTGGGGATTATTAGGTGACCGTGATGGTTAAGGGCCAGATTGGGAATTTAGCCAGGACACCGGGGTTAACACCCCTACTCTTACGATAAGTGCCATGGGATCTTTAATGACCTCAGAGAGTCAGGACACCCGTTTAACGTCCCATCCGAAAGACGACACCCTACACAGAGCAGTGTCCCCAATCACTGCCCTGGGGCATTGGGATCTTTGTTTAGACCAGAGGAAAGAGTGCCTCCTACTGGCCCTCCAACACCACTTCCAGCAGCACCTGGTCTCCCATCCAGGGACTGACCAGGACCAACCCTGCTTAGCTTCAGAAGCAAGCCAGCAGTGGTATGCAGGGTGGTATGATCATCATCATCATCATCATCTAAGTTGAACAACAATCTTTGCTGCCAAATTAGAATAACATTACCATGACTTACAGTTTACTGGACAGAACTTTGAGATCTAAACAGAAAACATATTATGATGATTTGATTGGATGGCTGTCATACCTTCTGCTGAGACTGGGCAAAGTAGACTTCTGCATACTTCATGACTAGTATATAGTCTCCTTCCTCACGAATCGGCACCTCATAGCCAAAAGTATCCTCATTGTAGCGTTCTGTCTGGTAGAGAACCTGGTCTTCAAGACTAGAACGCAATATGGGCAGACGGACTCCATAATCTGATGCTAGAGGGAAATACAAAGAGTAGATTGTTTACTACGTTGTCGATTTATAAGCAATTCAGTCGCATTTGCACCCAACACTTCTCACATAAGCTTACACAATACAAACACATTTGCTTACCCATCTACCGGAACAGTAGTGATGCCTGCATACATTTACTTTCTTGTACTGTATTTGCACACAAAAGCTGCAAACAAGGCAAATAGTGCATGCATTTTTATGCCTGATAAAGTCATAAAAAAAATGTGAGATGCAAACTTTCTGGCTAACCATGGTTTGGCATGTTCAAATATTAATGACTTATCTGTTCTGGCAAGTTAGCGGCAGATAGCCTAGCGGTTAAGAGTAGCCTAGCGGTTTTTGAAACATGGGACAAACACTTTACATGTTGCATTTATATTTCTGTTCAGTATATTTCCTGACAGACCCATTTGGTCTTTAGTTTTAGTAGAGTGGATGTAAGAAACAATCTGAAACGTCGCTTCTGAGTGAAGTGTTTTTCATCAAATGAATAGATGAACATTCCGTGGAACTAAGCAAAGTGGCTATCATACAACATCAAATATGACGTTTCATCACTGTATCATTTACCTCATACTTTACTTTTAATTAACTACTCATGTTATTAGTTTCCAATTATTACTTTTAAAGGCATACATTTCTGAATATCGTTAGTTATCATCACAGTTGGGTTAATAGCGAGGCACTAGAAAGTAATGCTGACTCTTCATTGGGTTAACCTGGTTAAATTGCGGAAGTCAAAACCATGCATGAGTTGATTAGCTTGAAATATCTTATTTATGAAAAATACACATCTGCAATCACACGATTACCCTCTGCCAGAAGAAAATATTTCACTTGCTTTTAGCCAAATAGTTAAACGTGTGGCTAATTTCACACAGATCTAACGTGTAGCTGGCTAGTTAGCTTTTAATTCAATTTAGCAGTCACATTTGCAATAGGGAACTGTATCAGTATCATACAAAGTTAGAGGTTAGCTATGACGCTAATAAGGAAATGACGATTCAGCCATGCCTAGACAGACTCACCTTTCCCAAGCTTTCCTTCCAAAGGATCCTTCTTAAAGTGAATGCCATGCATGTCTGTGTGAGCTTCCCCGCCAGCGTTCACTGCCCAAATAACTCGTTCAGCAAGGTTTGGGCCCCCACCATCCGCCCAACAGTGTTCAGCCAGCAACGACAACACCGCCACGACCAGCCCGGCGACCAGTGGGACTTTTACCCACTGCATTGCCATACACAGCTCGGTACAAGCAGACACACACCAGTTGGCCCAAGGAAGCTGTGTGAGAGAAGGCATCAATAGTAGGTAGCTAGCTAGCATGAATGACAGCACAAAACCCTCCCCAGATAGTCAAATATATTGAGCTAGCTAGCATGTTCGCTCTCTGGCTAAGATTAGCATTGATTGTGAATATGTTGTAGCTGGCAAATGTTCGCTAACTAGAATGTACGGTCAACACAGTTTACTCTATATAAAATGTAAAATACTCTTAGATCGAATTGCCTCGTTGGGCTTTACTACATTTAGCTAGCTACAGTAAGTTACCTGTCTAGCTTGTTAGCTATCTCAGCTTGATAGCTGACCTCCTCTAGCTCTCAGCAGCTGTGGCTTGCTGAATACGAAGTTCTTACGTTGAAAAATCCTTGGTGCAACTTGCTTCTATGCCTGTTTCCTGCTAAATGTAAAACCGAATAGTCCACAATCTACACTGCGGCTCTCATTGACAATAATGGCCGTTTGGTCTTCTCTGCCAAATTGGTATGACTGACGTTGATTTCCATAGAGGCACACACATTGCATGAGGGTGTGAACGAACTGCTGGTTCACTGTACAGGAAGTGGATGACTGAAGAGACACCCAATCACATGGCATTTTTTCTACATATGTATTAAAAGTTTAACATATTCATATAAATGCTTTGGATTCACGAATCACATACAGTTCCCTACAACCGCTGTATATTAACTTTCACTTTCTTTACCAATGAGAGGGTCAAAGTTGATGCGAAAGAGACCGAGCTGAGGTTTGGTTGAAGTGCAACGTTGTTCAGTTGGCAAAATGCGGAAGGTACACACAATTACACCTAATGGGAGTTATTCGTGATTTTATTAATTGTGTGTTCGAAAATAACATTTATAACACATAGATATAATATATAGATAAGAATTCCAATAAAAAAACGTTTGCAGTTCAAATCTGCACATGTATTCTATGCAAATTTGAATGACGAAAGTGCTCCTGTAAATCGCCCTGGACAGGAGCGTCTGCTACATGGCAAACATTTAAATTTAAATTAAAGTGATATTAATTTCCCCAGATTTCCCTAATCACAAAATCGGTAGAAGGAAATGGTCGTGTTCCATGTCGTATTTATTGTAGGTGTGCTGCGTAAATGATCAGATCTCACATTGCTATGCGAAGTGTTTAACTTCTCGAGAACCCCATTAACAAGACACGAAGGTTGCTGTATAAAGCAATGTGGCTCCCGATAAATGTAAAACACTTTCTCAGGCATTTTGGGATCTGATTATCGGCGCAGCGCTACTACAATGAAAAATAGCCTGGAACGCAACCGATGTTTGAAATATTGTCCAATCAGAAGAGTCCAACGCAGCGTGCTTGCGTTGCACTCTGGGTTTGTCAAAAAAGTCCCTTGCTATCCGGGATCCTTGGGACGTGCCTACCCCCCATTGAAGTTTACATTTCAATTGGTTAGGTAGGAAAGGGATTTATGCAGGGCCCTCCAATCCTGGTCCTATAGAGCTACCGTCCTATAGGTTTTCACTCCAACCCTAATCTAGCACACCTGATTCTAATAATTAACTGGTTGATAAACAATCAGGTTACTCACATCTACAGGATTGTTCTACAGGATAGTTCTCCAGGAGCTGGGTTGGAGAGCCCTGGGTTATGGTCAGTGGTGATTTTTAGCATGTTAATCTTGGTGGGGCAAAAAATATATACAAGTGGGATGCATGCTAGCAAATCCACTACACAACACTAAACAATACATTAATTGCACTATACCACTGAGACACCTGGCTATCAGATGATTACATTTCTCAATAACAGGTTATTTTTTTATATTTTATTTTACCGTTATTTTACCAGGTAAGTTGACTGAGAACACGTTCTCATTTGCAGCAACGACCTGGGGAATAGTTACAGGGGAGAGGAGGGGGATGAATGAGCCAATTGTAAACTGGGGATTATTAGGTGACCGTGATGGTTGAGGGCCAGATTGGGAATTAAATTATAGGCTACATGTGCACCACCAAGTCAGAACAGTAGGTGAAATTAAGAGGTGAAAATAGACCAAATTATTAGGGTGAGGCACATGGGCTACTAACAGCTTACTACACAACATACACTTAGCATTACTTTCTTAGCTACAGTATACATATCTCCCTGGCACATTACACCATTTATGCAGCAGCATACAAGACCTGTTTGGACTCACCTTGTGCTGTGCTCACTTGAACAGGAAGGTGACGCGGCGGGTCTTTGTGGGCAAATTTTGTCATCAAAGTCTGGCATTCTCTGGATTTATGGTGCTTTCAAGACAACTTGGAACTCTGGGGGGGGGGGGTTGAATGACGATGACGTCAGTGCTCTTCAGTTCGTAGCTCTAGAAAGAAGCCCGAGGTCCCGATTTACAATTCAGAGTTCAATGAAAGTTCAAAATGTATTTTCCCAGTCGTAGCTCGTTTTTCCCAGAGTTCCCAGTTGTCTTGAACTCATTAAGTCAGATTTTGCCTTTCCAAGTTAACATTTGTTTTGGGCTTGGCACAAATCAAGCTTCATTGACAGCATGGCCAATGTTGAATGTTTATAATTTTAAACTAGGAAAAGAGACCATTCATCTTAGACTTGGGACCACACGGCCACTCCACTGAATAGCAGGTTAATGATTGCTTTGCAATGCTTGCAGTTAATCACTGATTCCTTCCAAACCACTCATTGTTGAATTTGCGATTTCCAACTTCTTGTGTAATGTTTATTTCCAATAGCCGTTGAGCAACGATATAAGCTATAATTTCTCTTCCTTATTTCTCTTCATATGACAAGGATTAAAAAGGATTTGCCACTAGATTGTTGACTCGATTCATGATGATGACTGCACGATTTTGAAGTATGATGTAGACATGATCAGTCCAATCAAAGCTACTGTAGATATAATGTGATTTGATGTAATTTTATCTGTGGCCAATGACCTTGATCCTTCATGGATGGGCACTTCTAATGTAACTCTATGGCAGCACCCAAGGGGCTTGAATTTTAAATTTTCAAGCTCTACAGTTTAGAGAATGACACAAATATATATTTTCACAAAGTCTGCTGCCTTAGTTTGTATGATGGGAATTTGCATATACTCCAGAATGTTATGAAGAGTGATCAGATGAATTGCAATTAATTGCAAAGTCTCTCTTTGCCATGCAAATGAACTGAATCCCCAAAAAACATTTCCATTGCATTTCAGCCCTGCCACAAAAGGACCAGCTGACACGTCAGTGATTCTCTCGTTAACACAGGTGTGAGTGTTGACGAGGACAAGGCTGGAGATCACTCTTTCATGCTGATTGAGTTCGAATAACAGACTGGAAGCTTCAAAAGGAGGGTGGTGCTTGGAATCATTGTTCTTCCTCTGTCAATCATGGTTATCTGCAAGGAAACACGTGCCGTCATCTTTGCTTTGCACAAAAAGGGCTTCACAGGCAAGGATATTGCTGCCAGTAAGATTGCACCTAAATCAACCATTTA
>NC_036872.1:13108877-13111663 GCF_002910315.2 Salvelinus sp. IW2-2015
AGCTCCTTGGCCTGAGAAGAAGCCCCACAGCCGGGCTCACTCACAATTTTGCCTACGAACACAGCCATGAATAAAGAGTGGTACCAACACATCCTCCGAGAGCAACTTCTCCCAACCATCCAGGAACAGTTTGGTGACAAACAATGCCTTTTCCAGCATGATGGAGCACCTTGCCATAAGGCAAAAGTGATAACTAATTGGCTCGGGGAACAAAACATCGATATTTTGGGTCCATGGCCAGGAAACTCCCCAGACCTTAATCACATTGAGAACTTGTGGTCAATCCTCAAGAGGCGGGTGGACAAACAAAAACCCACAAATTCTGACAAACTCCAAGCATTGATTATTATAGAATGGGCTGCCATCAGTCAGGATGCGGCCCAGAAGTTAATTGACAGCATGCCAGGGCGGATTGCAGAGGTCTTGAAAAAGAAGGGTCAACACTGCAAATACTTCATTTAATTGTCAATAAAAGCCTTTGACACTTATGAAATGCTTGTAATTATACTTCAGTATTTCATAGTAACATCTGACAAAAATATCTAAAGACACTGAGGCAGCAGACTTTGTGAAAATGTATATTTGTGTCATTCAAAACTTTTGGCCACGACTGTACACTTAGGTTGGAATCATTAAAACTCGTTTTTCAACCACTCCACAAATTTCTTGTTAACAAATTATAGTTTTGGCAAGTCGGTTAGGACATCAACTGTGGGCATGACACAAGTAATTTTTCCAACAATTGTTAACAAACAGATTATTTCACTTATAATTCACTGTATCACAATTCCAGTGGGTCAGAAGTTTACATACACTAAGTTGACTGTGCCTTTAAACAGATAGGAAAATTCCAGAAAATGATGTCATGGCTTTAAATGCTTCTGATAGGCTAATTGACATCATTTGAGTCAATTGGAGGTGTACCTGTGAATGTATTTCAAAGCCTACCTTCAAACTCAGTGCCTCTTTGCTTGTCATCATGGGAAAATCAAAAGAAATCAGCCAAGACCTCACAAAAAAATGGTAGACCTTCACAAGTCTGGTTCATCCTTGGGAGCAATTTCCAAACGCCTGAAGGAACCATGTTCATCTGTACAAACAATAGTACGCAAGTATAAACTGTGGTAGATTAATTTCCTGTATTACCAAATGAGGAGAGTTACAAACCACACACCATTCAGAGTTATACTTAAACTTCACCTTTTAATAATAATTAAGCTTTTGCAATAGCATTTGACTTTTAACAATTCACTATCTCTAATGAAAAGTTGAGAGTGTCAACATAATGGCAACTGAGATCTTTTATAGCAAAGATCCACCCCTCTCAACTTACATGACAAACCACAGATCTCAGGAACTCTTCACAAAGGGCCTTTTACTTGAGAAAGGAGTATCCCATAGCCAGATAGTATTAGCTATAAATTATTGTTCAGTTTGGTCTCTAAGACGAGGTTCTAATCTCGTTCCTGGTACTTCATAGTACAAAAACACCAACTCATCCAATGGCATATATCAATTGTCAACTCTAGATACTCCCATCTCAAGTACACCCCACTCCTGGACAAGCTCACTGAGGGGAGTGAACCTCTTGGTCATATACTATCTCAAGATAAGTGCAACATCAGAGGGGACATACAATGGTTCCAGACACTGCCATACTCCTCCCCCCAATGGGAAAAGGAGGGAGTGACTGGTGTACAGACATTGTGGAGACTCTTGCATGGAGCCCCAGACCGAGGGTGATTGACTGTCATCTTCAACTTCTTCCATTTTCTAATAATTGCGCCAACAGTTGTTGCCTTCTCACCAAGCTGCTTGCCTATTGTCCTGTAGCCCATCCAAGCCTTGTGCAGTCTACAATTTTACCCCTGATGTCCTTACACAGCTCTCTGGTCTTGGCCATTGTGGGAGGTTGGAGTCTGTTTGATTGAGTGTGTGGACAGGTGTCTTTTATACAGGTAACGAGTTCAAACAGGTGCAGTTAATACAGGTAATGAGTGGAGAACAGGAGGGCTTCTTAAAGAAAAACTAACAGGTCTGTGAGAGCCGGAATTCTTACTGGTTGGTAGGTGATCAAATACTTATGTCATGCAATAAAATGCAAATTAATTACTTAAAAATCATACAATGTGATTTTCTGGATTTTTGTTTTAGATTCCGTCTCTCACAGTTGAAGTGTACCTATGATAAAAATTACAGACCTCTACATGCTTTGTAAGTAGGAAAACCTGCAAAATCAGCAGTGTATCAAATACTTGTTCTCCCCACTGTAGGACTCGTTTTACTGTGGATATAGATACTTTTGTACAGGTTCCCTCCAGCATCTTCACAAGGTCCTTTGCTGTTGTTCTGGGATTTATTTGCACTTTTCGCACCAAAGTACGTTCATCTCTAGGAGACAGAACGCGTCTCCTTCCTTAGCAGTATGACGGCTGCATGGTCCCATATTGTTTTGTGGCGGATGAATCAGAATTAGTTGGGTAACATAGATAAGATGTTTTATTTGCATAATATGCTAATGTGAGATACTTGTCATTAGAATGTTTCCCTTTGACTATAGGGTTGGCAGTTGCACTTATCCCTTCTCAGCTAGGGCTCAGTCACTTGGGGCCCAGAGAGGGGAGAGGTCAGGCTTGTCTTCATATGTGAATGTATCTGTTAAACCATCTGGTGCTATGCAGAATATCAGAAGGGGAGGAGGACAGAATGGAACAGTGTCTTTACCTATTCTTAACATGTGAACGGATGGTGTGATTAATGGGGAACCAGTTAGTTGTCTCCATCCA
>NC_036872.1:13115826-13242467 GCF_002910315.2 Salvelinus sp. IW2-2015
CCCTCATGATGCCATCTATTTTGGAAGTGCCACCCAGTCCCTCCTGCAGCAAAACACCCCACAACATGATGCTGCCACCCCTTGCTTCATGTTGGATGGTGTTCTTCGGCTTGCAAGCCTCCCCCTTTTCCTCCAAACTTAACGAGGTTATTATGACCAAACAGTTCTATTTTTGTTTCACCAGACCAGAGGACATTTCTCCAAAAAGTACGATCTTTGTCCCCATGTGCAGTTGTAAACCGTAGTCTGGCTTTTTATGGCGTTTTGGAGCAGTGGCTTCTTCCTTGTTGAGTGGCCTCTCAGATTATGTTCGATATACAGTAGGAAAATTATGTGGATATATTAAAGCAACATCTCAAGACATCAGTCAGGAAGTTAAAGCTTGGTCGCAAATGGGTCTTCCAAATGGACAATGACCCCAAGCATACTTCCAAAGTTGTGGCAAAATGGCTTAAGGACAACAAAGTCAAGGTATTGGAGTGGCCATCACAAAGCCCTGACCTCAATCCTATGGAAAATTTGTGGGGCAGAACTGGAAACGCGTGTGCGAGCAAGGAGGCCTACAACCTTGACTCAGTTAAGTCAAGCTCTATCAGGAGGAATGGGCCAAAATTAATCCAACTTATTGCGGGAAGCTTGTGGAAGGCTACCTGAAACATTTGACCCAAGTTAAACAATTTAAAGGCAATGCTAACTTCTGACCCACTGGGAATGTGATGAAAGAAATAAAATCTGAAATAAATCATTCTCTCTACTATTATTGTGACATTTCACATTCTTAAAATAAAGTGGTTATCCTAACTGACCTGAAACAGGGAATTTTTACTAGGATTAAATATCTGCAAATGTGAAAAACGGAGTTGAAATATATTTGGCTAAGGTGTATGTAAACTTCCGACTTCAACTGTATGAGTCTTATTTTTGTATATACATTTATATAGTTTTAAATGTTATGATTATTAATTTGTGTTGTTCCAAATGTCCAATAAAAATTACAGTTAGTGCAGAATGGTGCTTTTTCTGTGTTGGGGGCGGGCGCTGAAGGGGGGTGTCACGCCCTGACCTTAGAGATCCTTTTATGTCACTATTTTGGTTTGGTCAGGGCGTGAGTTGGGGTGGGTATTCTATGTTCTATGTTGTGTATTTTTTTCTGTTTGGCCGGGTGTGGTTCTCAATCAGAGGCAGCTGTCTATCGTTGTCTCTGATTGAGAACCATACTCAGGTAGCCCTTTTTTCCACTTGTCTTTGTGGGAAGTTGACTTTGTTTAGGGCAATTTGCCTTTGAGCTTCACGGTTTGTTTTTGTAGTGTTTATTGTTTTGTTTGGCGTCATTTTTATTCAATAAAATAATATGTACGCTCACCACGCTGCACCTTGGTCCTCTCCTTTCAACAGCCGTGACGGGGGTTCGCCCAGGGAGCCATACAAGCTAGAACCGCCACTGATTACACATACAGTGGGGAGAACAAGTATTTGATACACTGCCGATTTTGCAAGTTTTCCTACTTACAAAGCATGTAGAGGTCTGTAATTTTTATCATAGGTACACTTCAACTGTGAGAGACGGAATCTAAAACAAAAATCCAGAAAATCACATTGTATGATTTTTAAGTAAATAATTTGCATTTTATTGCATGACATAAGTATTTGATCACCTACCAACCAGTAAGAATTCCGGCTCTCACAGACCTGTTAGTTTTTCTTTAAGAAGCCCTCCTGTTTTCTACACTATACCTGTATTAACTGCACCTGTTTTGAACTCGTTACCTGTATAAAAGCAACTGTCCACACCTCAATCAAACAGAACGCCAACCTCTCCACAATGGCAAACCAGAGAGCTGTGTAAAGACATCAGGGTAAATTGTAGACTGCACAAGGCTGGGATGGCTACAGCAAATAGGCAAGCAGCTTGGTGAGAAGGCACAACTGTTGGCGCAATTATTAGAAATGGAAGAAGTTCAAGATGCGGTCAATCACCCTCGGTCTGGGGCTCCATGCAAGATCTCACCTCGTGGGGCATCAATGATCATGAGGAAGGTGAGGATCAGCCAGAACTACATGGGCAGGACCTGCCAATGACCTGAGAGAGCTGGACACAGTCTCAAAGAAAACCATTAGTAACACACTACCCGTCATGGATTAAAATCCTGCAGGCATGCAAGGACCCCCTGCTCAAGCCAGCGCATGTCCAGGCCGTCTGAAGTTTGCCAATGACCATCTGGATGATCCAGAGGAGGAATGGGAGAAGTCATGTGGTCTGATGAGACAAAAATAGAGCTTTTTGGTCTAAACTCCACTCGCCGTGTTTGGAGGAAGAAGAAGGATGAGTACAACCCCAAGAACACCATCCCAACCGTGAAGCATGGAGGTGGAAACACATTCTTTGGGGATGCTTTTCTGCAAGGGGACAGGACGACTGCACCGTATTGAGGGGAGGATGGATTGGGCCATGTATAGCGAGATCTTGCAACAACCTCCTTCCTCAGTAAGAGCATTGAAGATGGGTCGTGCTGGGTCTTCCAGATGACAACACCCAGAACATACAGCCAGGGCAACTAAGGAGTGGCTCCGTAAGAACATCTACGGTCCTGGAGTGGCCTAGCCAGTCTCCAGACCTGAACCCAATAGAAAATCTTTGGAGGAGCTGAAAGTCCGTATTGCCCAGCGCCAGCACCGAACCTGAAGGATTTGGAGAAGGTCTGTATGGAGGAGTGGGCCAAATCCTGCTGCAGTGTGTGCAACCTGGTCAAGAACTACAGGAACCGTTTGATCTGTGTATTTGCAAACAGAGGTTTCTGTACCAAATTAAGATCTGCTTTTCTGATGTATCAAATACTTATGTAATGCAATAAATGCAAATTAATTACTTAAAAATTTAACAATGTGATTTTCTGGATTTTTGTTTTAGATTCCGTCTCTCACAGTTGAAGTGTACCTTTGATAAAATTACAGACCTTACATAGTTGTAGTAGGAAAACCTCAAAATCGGCAGTGTATCAAATACTTGTTCTCCCCACTGTATGTACTTGTACCCTTAGAGGTTATTTTCGCCTTGGTTAGGTCCATCCATCCATTCCCATTCCGTTCCTTAAAAATTATTATGGCTGCAATCCCGTTAATGGTCGATATGACAACAGCAGTGAAAGTGCAGGCGCAAATTCAAACACAGAAATCTCATAATTAAATTCCTCAAACATACATGTATTTTATACCATTTTAAAGGTAATCTTGTTGTTAATCCCACAAAGTGTCCATTTCAATAGGCTTTTCTGCGAAAGCACCAAAACGATTATGTTAGTCACGCAAAAGCACAGACAAACAGTCTTTTTTCAGCAAAGACAGGAGTCACAAAAAGCAGAATATAGAGATAAAATGAATCCCACTCTACTTTGATGATCTTCATCAGATGACATCTCATAGGACTTCATGTTCACAATACATATATGTTTTGTTCGATTCGTTCATATTTATATCCAAAAACCTCAGTTTACATTGGCGCATGTCAGAAATGCCTCAAAATATCCGAGAAAATTGCAGAGAGCCACGTCAAATAACATAAATATCATCATAAACTTTGATGAAAGATACATGTTTTACATAGAAATTAAAGATACACTTGTTTTTAAACTCTTATGGCTGCAATCGCTAACGGGATGATATGAAACAGCCAGTGAAAGTGCAGGCGCCATTTTCAACAAGAAATCTCATAATTAAAATTTCTCAGACATACATGTGTCTTATACCATTTTAAAGATAATCTTGTTGTTAATCCACCAAAGTGTCCGATTTTAAATATGATTTTCAGCGTAAAGCACTACATAACGATTATGTTAGCACAAACACACACACATAACATCCACATTTTCCAGCAAAAGATAGAGTCACAAAAAGCTAAAATATAGCTAAAATGAATCACTAACCTTTGATGATCTTCATCAGATGACACTCATAGGACTTCATGTTAACAATAACATGCATGTTTTGTTTGATAAAGTTCATATTTATATAAAAAAATCTGAGTTACATTGGGCGTTACATTCACTATTCCAAAACATCCAATGATGTGCATAGCCACATCGTTTCAACAGAAATACTCATCATAAATGTAGATGATAATACAAGTTATACACATGGAATTATAGATATACTCTCCTTAATGCAACCGCTGTGTCAGATTTCAAAAAACATTACGGAAACAGCAGACGGAGCTCAGACAATAGTAAAATTAGCCGCATGTTGGAGTCAACAGAAAACAGAAAATACATGATAAATGTTTCCTTACCTTTGATGAACTTCATCAGAATGCAGTCCTAGGAATCCCAGGTCCACAATAAATGCTTGATTTGTTCGATAATGTCCGTTATTTATGTCCAATTAGCTACTTTGTTTAGCGCGTTTGGTAAACAATTCCAGGTCACAAAGCGCGTCCACTATAGTGACGAAATATCCAAAAGTTCGCGTAACAGTCAGTAGAACATGTCAAACGATGTATTGAATCAATCTTTAGAATGTTGTTAACATACATCTTGATAAAGTTCCAACCAGGAATTACATTGACTTCAGTTGAGCGATGGAACGGAGCTGCCTCTCACGTGAACGCGCGTGTTCAATGGTGGTCACCTCATGGCAGTGGTGAATCATCCTGTCTCCTTCGCCCCTTCAATTGAAGTCATCAGACAAAGTTCTATTGACTGTTGACATCTAGTGGAAGCCGTAGGAAGTGAAACTCATCCATATCTCGCTGTAATTTCAATGGGATCTTGGTTGAAAATCTACCAGCCTCCGAAAAAATCAAAACAGGAAGTGGAACTTCTCAGGTTTTTGCCTGCCATATGAGTTATGTTATACTCACAGACATAATTCAAACAGTTTTAGAAACTTCAGAGTGTTTTCTATCCAATACTAATACTCCTAATCTGCATTATAGCAACTATGACTGAGGAGCAGGCCGTTTACTCTGGGCACCTCTGTGCACCTTTCATCCAAGCTACTCAATACTGCCCCTGCAGCCATAAGGAGTTAACAAAGTAGAAAAGCAAAATACACCTCTCTCTGCATATTCATGGTTCACAGGCATGAAAATGTGTGGGTTAGGGGGGAGGAAATTAACATTATTGGGGTGTAATCTGATGTCTGTTTCAAAACAGTTATTTTCCCCTGGCAGACTGGACATTGAGCTACCTGCAAGAAAACAATGGGTAAAGGTTTATTATCACCAAAACCATTTGGGGTGAAACTGTCCATCAAATCATTAACTAGATACTGTATCTGAAGACACTATGCTAACTGAAGATGTCTAAAAGTTTCATGATGGAAGTAGTTGAGTGTGGCTGGTCTAATATCTGGGCCCGTAGTTATTAAGCGTCTCAGAGTAGGAGTGCTGGTCTAATATCTGGGCCCGTAGTTATTAAGCGTCTCAGAGTAGGAGTGCTTGATTCTAATATCTGGGCCCGTAGTTATTAAGCGTCTCAGAGTAGGAGTGCTGATCTAATATCTGGGCCCGTAGTTATTAAGCGTCTCAGAGTAGGAGTGTTGATCTAATATCTGGGCCCGTAGTTTTTAAGCGTCTCAGAGTAGGAGTGCTGGTCTAATATCTGGGCCCGTAGTTATTAAGCGTCTCAGAGTAGGAAATTGGTCCTAACTGGCTGAAAGTTCTCAGCGTGAATTCTGGTCCTACTTTTATGCATAGGAGAAGAGCATGCCTGTCTAAATGCAGCCATAGTGTAATCCTGATACCAATCTGGGACAAAGGCTTGGATTTATTATATAATATCTGGGACCAAGGATGGAAGTAAGAAGACAATATTCAGAATAGAGATTCTGACACTGATCACACCTCCAAATTTCGTTTACGCCTAAAACCAAGTTGTTCTTGTGGACGGACTGCTGTTCCTCTGCCCATCCTGTGCTGAAATAGGCCTATATTCAGGGTGCGAATTACGGGGGAGCCAGGGGGATTAGCTCCCCCCGAATGAGACGTTAGCTCCCCTAAATGTAGCAAAAGTCCAACTTTGGGGGGTCTCTAACTAATGCTAATTTAACCATTCTCCTATTTGTTTAAAATGTAGTGGTAAATATGTTTTACAGTGGAAAATAGGAAAATAAACGTTTCCAAATTAAACGAATAGCCCCACCTCTCTGTCATGGTTTAAACCATTTATTTCTATGTGGCAGTGCTGAATTTCGGCCTCAGCTGAGTTCCTTCATGCATAGCTTTTCCTTTGTACTTCCTTATTTTCGCTATTTGTTTTGCCATGCGTCCTTGATAAAACAAATAGCCTTTATTCCAATGCATTAGATCTATCCGTTGATGTATCGTTGTTTTCGTTTGTCAGTCAGCTGTTTAGAGCGCTCAATGCTTTGTTTTTCAGTTACGCGCGGGTAGGTACTGGTGTTATCTGTGCCATCCGTGGCCGGAAGTAGTATACCATTTATTCAGCTTTATTATTTTCTATCAATAATTTTTTTCTTTACTGGATCAGCTGATGATGGTCGACAATATCACTAGACAACTAGCATACAGCTATAAACCAATTCGCATCCAATCCATCCAACAAGTCTACGTTAATGACAGTAGTCCTATAAGGTGACTCTTTCGGTTAGAACTGTTTTCACGACGAAACATAATAATATGTTTGCTTAGGCATAGTTACACTTGGAGTGCATTTTCAGAGATCTCCAAGAACCATGATTCGTACATGGTTTAAGTTAAACGTTAACATTAAATTGTTAAATGCTTAATAATGACAAATAACAATGTCATAAATGTTATTAATGTAAGGGGGGAAAATGTAGTGTTTTATATTACATTATCTGTGAAGACTCCAAACATTAACTCATTAATTATGGACAACTCATGAACTAGAACATGTTTTGATTCAATTCATGTATTATATTGAATGTAGGCTACCTGTTCTGTGTGTGTTCATGTGTGTAAAATTGCCTCGGCTGAGAGGGTAGGCTACCGGCAGTGGGGTAGGCCTAGTGGAGGGTAAACGCAAGAAAACGCCGTTTACCCACCTTTTTTAGAAGAATGTATTGAAAGTATAGGGAGCATAATTTATTTTTTATTTTTTTACCTGGACCGGCAATCAGAGTTTACCCACCTATATATTTTTTACCACTACATCACGGGCCTATTTGAAGTTCATTGTAATAATACACATTGTAGCCTAGTAAATTGACAGTGTGTTATGGTGACCATCCCGTTTTCCCCAGCACGGTATCAGCCCCATTTCAGGTGTCCCGTATTTTCAGGCTACAAAAAAAGTACATTTGTCAGCAAGGTTAATCAATTAATGTAGGCCTAATCAATGGAAATTTCTGATTGTGATTAGGCACACATTTTGGTCTTTTGTAACAGATGTCTATTTCCATTCATCAAATGGCACCAGTATACATGCAGTTTGAATGCTGGAATTATTTTGGAGTGGACGAACATGCACAGGTAGCCTACTTTTTGAAGTGATTTGTTTGACAATCAGATGAAAATATCAACTGGTTGTGTTCATGCCACATTAAAAGGTAATTCATTTTTACCGTTTAAATTATGTCTTTATTATTAGGCCCATAAAAATAATTCACACTCTGCCTATGTTGCTTCATGTCAGGATCAACTTGTGAATACATCCAGGCCAGTTGCAGATGAGGGTTGTCTGTTAGCGGTTCCTTGAAAATGCATGGTAATCTACAGACTAGGTAAAAACTATAATAACACACACTACAAGTTTGAACTGTGATTTATTGGTGACGATTATTCTTAGGCACAATGACGCAAAATAGAGCCGCGTGCTGGTGAAACACTTGACCTACACCGCCTACAGTGTAGGCCTACACAGTATAGCAGAGATGAACGTCTCACAACCACTCTGAAACAAGTTGCTGCTTTGAGTCCCCAACCCCATCACCATTTATTGTAGTGCAGCGTCGCCTGTTGGTGAAAGTTGACACTTGTCTGTGCATAATAATGTACTTTTAGTTACAAGACTGGTCTAAAATATCCATTATGATCAATTATATGAAAAATCGAGCAGTACATAGGCCAACGTAGGCCTGATGACAAAGTAGGGTACAGAAAGTACTTTTTCGCTAAGCCCTGGTGTTTTTTTATTTCACCTTTATTTAACCAGGTAAACTAGTTGAGAACAAGTTCTCATTTACAACTGCGACCTGGCCAAGATAAAGCAAAGCAGTGCGACACCAACAACACAGAGTTACACATGGAATAAACAAGCGTACAGTCAATAACACAATCGAAAAAAGAAAGTCTATATACAGTGTGTGCAAATGGCGTAGGCAATAAATAGGCCATAATAGCGAAGTAATTACAATTTAGCAGATTAACAGTGGAGTGATAAATGAGCAGATGATGATGTGCAAGTAGAGATACTGGTGTGCAAAAGAGCAGAAAATTACATTTAAAAAATATGGGGATGAGGTAGGTAGATTGGATGGACTATGTACAGCTGCAGCGATCGGTTAGCTGCTCAGATAGCTGATGTTTAAAGTTAGTGAGGGAAATATAAGTCTCTAGCTTCAGTGATTTTTGCAATTCATAGCCAAATACATTTAATAAACTCAGTTTCACAATTACTGACATTTAATCCTAGTAAAAATTCCCTGTCTTAGGTCAGTTAGGATCACCACTTTATTTTAAGAATGTGAAATGTCAGAATAATAGTAGAGAGAATGATTTATTTCAGCTTTTATTTTATTCATCACATTCCCAGTGGGTCAGAAGTTTACATATACTCAATTAGTATTTGGTAGCATTGCCTTTAAAATGTTTAACTTGGGTCAAACGTTTCGAGTAGCCTTCCAAAGCACCCCCACAACATGATGCTGCCACCCCCGTGCTTCATGGTTGGGATGGTGTTCTTCAGTTTGCATGCCTCCCCCTTTTTCCATTATGGCCAAACAGTTCTGTTTTTGTTTCATCAGACCAGTGGACATTTCTCCAAAAAGTACAATCATCCCTCTCTGCAATCATCCCTCTCTGCAATCATCCCTCTCTGCATTCTCTCCTCTGAGCAACAGAACACTGGCTTAAATAGCTTCAGAAGGAATCTAATTGAAGACACCTGTCTCCTGACGAGGGGGCGGGGTCAGCTCTCCAATCATCAATTCGGGGCTGACCAATCAGCTGCTTGGGGAGAATTCAGGAAGCCATCTCCTGAAACACAAACTACAACACAGAAACTGGGGAACGTAACACGCCCACCACAAAAAATGCAAACATACAGTTTGTAATAACAAAAACCATATCGCATCCCCAGTTAGTAAACCCGTGATAGAGCGTCGGCAACCACATTTGCTGAGCCCTTCACATAGGCTATCTGTACATTATATCCTTGTACAATCAGAGCCCACCGCAAAAAGCGGCGGTTCTGATTGTACATTTGCTTCAAGAACACTAAAGGATTATGGTCCGTGAAGACCATTACAGGCAAGGCACTGGATCCCACATATACCTCAACATATACCCCCACTACTTACCTAATTTAGCACCACCTGGTGCGCTAACCAAAATACAGGGGGTGGTCCGCCCAGGTCTTACCTAGTGTGCCTAGACAGTGAATATACTACGGGTATATGTATGCCCGCGGGCCTCTTGCCTGTTGGTCACAGATACCTTTAAAAAAGGTTGGGGCGTGGATCAGGAAACCAGTTCGTATCTAGTGTGACCACCATTTGCTTCATGCAGCGTGACATCTCCTTCGCAGAGAGTTGATCAGGATGTTGATTGTGGCCTGTGGAATGTTGTCCCACTCATCTATGGCTGTGCAAAGTTGCTGGATATTGGCGGGAACTGGAACATGCTGCCGTACACGTCAATCCAGAGCGTCCCAAGCTTGCTCAATGGGTGACATGTCTGGTGAGTATGCAGGCCATGGAAGAACAGGGACATTTTCAGCTTCCAGGAATTGTGTACAGATCTTTGCGACATGTACTATCTTTTTTATTTTATATTTATTATTTTACCCCTTTTTTTCTCCCCAATTTCGTGGTATCCAATTTGTAGTAGTTACAGTCTTGTCTCATCGCTGCAACTCCTGTACGGACTCGGGAGAGGCGAAGGTCGAGAGCCATGCGTCCTCCGAAACACAACCCAACCAAGCCGCACTGCTTCTTGACACAATGCACATCCGACCCGGAAGCCAGCCACATCAATGTGTCGGAGGAAACACTGTACCCCTGGCGACCTGGTCAGCGTGCACTGCGCCCGGCCCGCCACAGGAGTCACTAGTGCGCGATGAGACCGGCAGGAAACCTCCCCAACCCGGACGACGCTGGGCCAATTGTGCGCCGCCCCATGGGCCTCCCGGTCGCGGCCGTCTGCAACAGAGCCTGGGCTCGAACCCAGAATCTCTGGTGGCACAGATAGCACTGCGATGCAGTGCCTTAGACCACTGCGCCACTCGGGAGGCCCCCTGAGCAGTGTATTATCATCCTGAAACGAGGTGATGGCGGCGGATGAATGGCATGACAATGGGCCTCAGGATCTCGTCATGGAATCTCTGTGCATTCAAAATGCCATTGATAAAATGCAAATTTGTTCATTGTCTGTAGTTTATGCTTGCCCATACCATAATCCCACAGCCACCATGGGGCACTCTGTTCACAGCATT
Organism: Salvelinus sp. IW2-2015; assembly: GCF_002910315.2. Lineage (NCBI taxonomy): Eukaryota > Metazoa > Chordata > Actinopteri > Salmoniformes > Salmonidae > Salvelinus > Salvelinus sp. IW2-2015. Next base: position 13,126,455 of record NC_036872.1, read on the forward strand.
GACATCTGCCCAGTACAGTTGAAACTGGGATTAAGCCGTGAAGAGCACACTTTTCCAGTGTGCCAGTGGACATCGAAGGTTTGTGCAGAAATTCTTTGATTGTGAAAGCCCACAGTTTCCTCAGCTGTCTGGGTGGCTGGTCTCAGACAATCCCACAGGTGAAGAAGCCAGATGTGGAGGTCCTGGGCTGGTGTAGTTACACGTGGTCTGCGGTTGGGAGGCCAGTTGGACGTACTGCCAAATTCTCTAAAACGATGTTGCTTATGGTAGAGAAATTAACATTCAATTCTCTGGCAACAGCTCTGGTAGACATTCCTTCAGTCAGCGTGCCAATTGCACACTCCCTCAAAACTTCTGTGGCATTGTGTTGTGACAAAACCACACATTTTAGAGTGTCCTTTCATTGTCCCCAGCACAAGGTGCACCTGTGTAATGACCATGCTGTTTAATCATCTTCTTGATATGCCACACTTGTCATATGGATGGATTATCTTGGCAAAGGTGAAATGCTCACTAACAGGGATGTAAACAAATTTGTGCACAACGTTTGCGAGAAATAAGCTTTTTGTGCTTTTGGAACATTTCTGTGATCTTTTATTTCAGCTCATGAAACATAGGACCAACACTTTACATGTTGCATTTATATTTTGTTCAGTGTATATTTATTGTGCCTAGACTTAAGTTTATTGCTCTGTATAGTTTGTACATTATGCAATTTAAAAAGGAAAGTTTGATGTGTCAGTCCAAATGTCCTTGTGAGACACTTCTCTACTTCACAGTTGCCTAGTATAGGCTAGGCTTATTACATTTGTCTTGTAATGTCTTATTTCCTGGCTTTACAGCATATTGTATAACTGAAAAAATACATTTATTTTTAGTACTCTGTAGCCTACTATATACACATTAGACAATGTATTCAATATATTGTAATTACAAGTAGGTTTGTCTCTTTGGTATGCATAATAACAGCAAAAGGACAAACTATGACTAACAGACAGACAGACAAACTACTGTACACATAAACCATCATGTTTTGAGTGCACTGCACATAAATGTGAAGAAAAGCTACTATTTTCCAGATCTGGGGTTGGCTTGTTCACGGAGGTCCTCTTAGCTCTTGCTTGTCCGTCCTATCACCCCATTGCATTAGACAGGATCCGGTGCTTTTATGGTGCTGGGTAAACACAACTTAAAAGATCACACAGTATCAGGAACCAGTTAATCAAATGAATGAAAGTGTTGCTGCTTTCTGAGATCTTTCGTTCAGACCCAGGATCACACAGATAGGACATCCAAATTAAGCAGTATAAAACAAATAATTTATAAAACCACGAGATGGTGGGTACAAGAACAGTAAAACTAGGTGCACAAATACACACTTCTGTGGGACATAAACACTCAAAATTATGCACTCTTCTGTTCACACAGGTAACGTGGTGGTGGAGTTTTTGGTCATTAGATATAACACGTACATACATACAAACCCATTTGTGATCAGTCACACAAATAACACTCTCTGCTTTTCTCACTCTATTACCCAAACTTGAAGAATTTACCAGTAGTCACAAGTAATATTGACATTTAAAGGGGACATTTACAGTTGCTACATACATTTTTGGACTCTGTATACCCATTGATTCTTGAAGAATATAACATAGATGCTTCATGAGCATGGTTCAACTGTCGTACCTCATCACAACCCAAAATATCAGCTTGTTTTACGCAAATGTTTATAAACAAGTTCAATGTAAACAAACCCTGTATAGCCTCAGACATGGTTAAAACTAGAATGTTGATTTCATGGATGGTCAGTCCTTGAGCTGTCCACGAGTTTCAAAGTGGTTCCATTTTTACAGGCTTATTCCTTAGCCTTTACCAAAACACAAGCGTTATTGTTCCAATGGCGGATTGCCCTTTAAAGGTCAAGAAACAAAACTTACCTAAATAGCAGGCTACACATAAGTGTATACAGTTTGTGGAGGGTTAAAAGTGCAGGAAACCATAAGCAAGTCAGTCTGTAAACTACAGTAGAATTTGCCTCTGTTGGACTGTGGGGCTTTTAGAGAATAACACTATTTTGGGGAGAACAGTGTTCATCCATTTCTCCTTAGATGTAAGGGCTTTAATTCCAGTTTCCCCTCAGGAAAAAATTGCTCAGAGGTCCTAGTATTTCCTCTGCCTTGCTCATTCGATGATGAAAAAGTGGCAGAGGTTCACATTCAGCATAAACCACCCTGCATACCACCCTGCATACCACTGCTGGCTTGCTTCTGAAGCTAAGCAGGGTTGGTCCTGGTCAGTCCCTGGATGGGAGACCAGGTGCTGCTGGAAGTGGTGTTGGAGGGCCAGTAGGAGGCACTCTTTCCTCTGGTCTAAACAAAGATCCCAATGCCCCAGGGCAGTGATTGGGGACACTGCTCTGTGTAGGGTGCCGTCTTTCGGATGGGACGTTAAACGGGTGTCCTGACTCTGAGGTCATTAAAGATCCCATGNTGAGGTCATTAAAGATCCCATGGCACTTATCGTAAGAGTAGGGGTGTTAACCCCGGTGTCCTGGCTAAATTCCCAATCTGGCCCTCAACCATCACGGTCACCTAATAATCCCCAGTTTACAATTGGCTCATTCATCCCCCTCCTCTCCCCTGTAACTATTCCCCAGGTCGTTGCTGCAAATGAGAACGTGTTCTCAGTCAACTTACCTGGTAAAATAACGGTAAAAAAATAAAAAAAATAAAAAACAACTTGAAGCCATATTGACCACTCCTCTCAGCGGAACATCATTTGTACAAACTCTGTGAAAAGAGAGGATAAGATCTGTCAAAGATTAGAAGTACAGACAGTGCGTGTGTGTCTGGTGTGTGTGTGTGGTAAAATATGCATATTTTTGCTCTGTGTGGGAGTTGACAGTATCATATGTCTATATTTGACTCACAGTGATTTGACCCATAGTTGTTTATGATGGAGACCACACTTTCCTTACATGGTTGAAACACAGTTTGCAAATATCAAAGCTATTTGAAGCTTTGCCAGAAAGTGGATAAAAGGAAGGAAATATGAGAGCGAAGAGTAAGGAAGACCAGTCGACATCAAGCATTCATGAAGCACTCCTGTCCCAGCAGGTAGAGACTACCTTGCATACAGCATAAGTAGCAAAGTCTCTAGCCATTACAATATTATCTGTGATTTTATTAGTTGCTGGTATAGATAAACAAGATCTGCATCAGCTTATCTTCAAAGTCAACATGCCCATCACCATTCAAGTCAATGTCCCTCAGGATATCCTCTATGTCCCTGTGGCCAACCTACAGTCCAGTAACATAGGAGGAATAAGTCTGTGCAAAACAAACAGTTTTTAGTAGTGATGCATACATTGATTAAGCTACTCTGACAGACTTGATTCTGTAACCTCACCTGTTGTCCCAGCAACTTCCTCATGGCTTCTCTCAGCTCAGCTTATAGCTCCATCACCATTGGTGTCAAACTTCAAGAGGAAAAAACAAATGATCACATTCATAATCCAGAGCATGAAATATTAGAGACAACATAACTACTTTTCTCCGTATCACCCTCTCCTCCCTCCGGCTTCTCACCTCTTTGAAGGCATCTCTTAGATCTTTCACACCAATCATATCTGCAGTTTCAGCGAGAAGTTTGGGGCCCATCAACTCCACAAAATCAACATGACCTCCAGCTTTACAAAAAGAGAAGAAACGAGAGAGAAAGAAGAAGATGTTAGGGGAGGGAATTAGCAAACCATGGTGTAATGTACCTGTACTGCAAATACACTATATATACAAAAGTATGTGGACATCCCTTCAAATTTGTGGATTTGGCTATTTCAGCCACAGCGGTTGCTGACAGGTGTATAAAATCAAGCACACCGCCATGCAATCTCCATAGCTAAACATTAGCAGTAGAACGGCCTTACTGTTGAGCTCAGTGACTTTCAAAATGGCACCGTCATAGGATGCCACCTTTCCAACAAGTCAGTTTGTCAAATTTCTGCCCTGCTAGAGCTGCCCCGGTCAACTGTAAGTGCTGTTATTGTGAAGTGGAAACGTCTAGGAGCAACAACGGCTCAGCCGCTGAGTGCTAAAGCACATAGAAATCGCCTGTCCTCGGTTGCAACACTCACTACCATGTTCCAAACTGCCTCTGGAAGCAACGTCAGCACAAGAACTGTTCATCTGGAAATGGGTTTCCATGGCCGAGCAGCCGCACACAAGCCTAAGATCACCAAGCGTCGGTTGGAGTGGTGTAAAGTTTGTCGCTATTGGACTCTGGAGTAGCGGAAACGAGTTCTCTGGAGTGATGAATCACGCTTCACCATCTGGCAATCCGACGGATGAATCTGGGTTTGCCGGACGCCAGGAGAACGCTACATGCCCCAATGCATAGTGCCAACTGTAAAGTTTGGTGGAGCAGGAATAATGGTCTGGGGCTGTTCTACATGGTTCGAGCTAGGCCCCTTAGTTCCAGGGAAGGGAAATCTTAACACTACAGCATACAATGACATTTTAGACGACTCTGTGCTTCCAACTTTGTGGCAACAGTTTGGGGAAGGACTTTTCCTGTTTCAGCATTACAATGCCCCCATGCACAAAGCGAGGTCCATACATAAATGGTTTGTCAAGATCGGTGTGGAAGAACTTGACTGGCCTGCACAGCGCCCTGACCTCAACCCCATCAAACACCTTTGGGATGAATTGGAAGGCCTGTCCCCACTAAAGCTCTTGTGGCTGAATGGAAGCAAGTCCCTGCAGCAATGTTCCATCTAGTGGAAAGCTTTCCCAGAAGAGTGGAGGCTGTTATAGCAGCAAAGGGGGGACCAACTCCATATTAATGCCCATAATTTTGGAATGAGATGTTCGACGAGCAAGTGTCCACATACTTTCACACTCACAATTCATGTTGATCTGTTGGCTCAGTTCTATCAACTCCATTTCAGTAGGCATGTATCCCATGGATCTCATGCAGTTTCCCAGGTCTTTACAGCTGATGAAACCGTCTTTGTTCCTATCAAACTCCTTAAAAGCATCCCGCAACTCTGCAGAGAGAATACAGAGGAAGATTACTCTGCAGTGATCTAAAAACGTCTGTACTACTGCCACTACCAGCGACAACTACAGAGAGACAAGCACAGGAATGTACATTAAAAAAACCTTACCATCAATCTCCTCTGGCCTCAGCTTTCTGTCCTATTAGGGCAAAGAAGACAGTCTCAGTGTAATCAGAATTGGCAATAAAATTCAGTTAACAATTAATAAAAATCAACATCATGAATAAGTCATTTAGTGATAATAACAAAAGTCGTTCCTATTATATTCTTACACTATCTGATGCTAACAATGACAGGAACAAAGTGACTTTGAAAGGTAAATCAGCGGTCTGCTCCATGATAATTTATTCTGGTGCAACTCAAGCAAGGGACAATAGCAATATAGTAAAGAATGAAGTCACTGGAATGTTTTCAAACATCTAATGACACCCATTCAGACTGCTCCCTGTGTCATCAGACACACAGCACAACCGGGAAACGCCTGTCTTTCAGTCTGCAAAAGAATGTAGCTGTGTTCTTTTGTCAGCTCTGGCTTACAATGAAAGCAACCTTTAAAGGATACAGAGGACAGATAGGGAGAGAGACATATCCCAGAACCCTTAGGGGTTAACCTGCAGAAGCAGAGAGAAGTGTAAACACAGCATCAACTCTGACGTCAGGCCCAAAGAACTGTCTGACTGGAACCACTCACACAGAAAACAGAGAGGCCCAAAGAGATACTGTTGGCTAAACATCAAGCAGCCATCAGGAGCCACAGCTAAGTCTTCGCCAATAACCTAAATCACACAGACCGCAGGTGTTTCCTTTGACATCATACACAACACAAACATAAAATGTAAAACAAAGTGTGTTGAACATGGCGTATGTAGCCCCAGGTAAGTCCATGTTTGCTGTCTCAGCATATTTGTACACACACACACACACATGAAATCAAATGCTATTTGTCATATGCACCAAATACAACCTTACCATGAAATGCTTACTTACAAGCCCTTAACCAACAATGCAGAGTAAGAAAATGCTAAATATTAAAGTAAAAAAAGTAGCACAATTAAATAATCACGAGGCTATATACAGGGGGTACCGGTACTGAGTCAATGTGCCAGGGGACAGATCAGTCGAGGTAATTGAGGTCATATGTACATGTGGGTAGGGGTAAAGTGACTATGCATAGATAATAAACAGCAAGTAGCAGCAGCGTAAAACGGGGGGGGGGGGGTCAATGCAAATAGTCTGCGTAGCCATTTGATTAACTGTTCAGCAGTCGTATGCCTTGGGGGTAGAAGCTGTAAAGGAGCCTTTTGGACATAGACTTGGCGCTCCGGTACTGCTTGCCGTGCGGTAGCAGAGAAAATAGTCAATGACTTGGGTGGCTGGAGTCTGACAATTTTTAGGGCCTTTGACGCCGCTTGGTATGGAGGTCCTGGATTGCAGTAAGCTTGGCCCCAGTGATGTACTGGGCCGTACACACTATCCTCTGTAGTGCCTTGCAGTTGGATGCCGAGCAGTTACCATACCAGGCGGTGATGCAACCAGTCACGCTGCTCTCGATGGTGCAGCTGTAGAACTTTGAGGATCTGAGGACCATTGCCATCTTTTCAGTCTCCGGAGGGGGAATACAGTGCATTCGGGAAGAATTCAGACCCCTTCCCCTTTTCCACAGTTACAGCTTAATTGTAAAATGGATGACGTTATTTTCCCCCCTCATCAATCTACACACAATACCCCATAATGACAAAGCGAAAACAGAAATACCTTATTTACATAAGAATTCAGACCCTTTTCTATGACACTCGAAATTGAGCTCAGGTACATCCTGTTTCCATTGATCCTCCTTGAGATGTTTCTACAACTTGTAGTCCACCTGTGGTAAATTAGATTAATTGGACATTGGAAAGGCACACACCTGTCTATATAAGGTTGCACAGTTGTAATTGCATGTCAGAGCAAAAACCAAGCCAGGAGGTCAAGACAGGATTGTGGCAAAGCACAGATCTGGGGAAGGTTACCAAAACATTTCTGCAGCATTGGAGGTCCCCAAGAACAGTGGCACCCATCATTCTTAAATGGAAGAAGTTTGGAACCACCAAGACTCATTCTAGAGCTGGCCACCCAGCCAAACTGAGCAAGCGGGGGAGAAGGGCCTTAGACAGGGAAGTGACCAAGAACCCGATGGTCACTCTAACAGAGCTCCTCTATGGAGATGGGAGAAACTTCCAGAAGGACAACCATCTCTGCAGCACTCCAGCAATCAGGCCTTTATGGTAGAGTGGCCAGACGGAAGCCATTCCTCAGTAAGGCACATGACAGCCCGCCAAAAGGCACCTAAAGGACTCTCAGACCATGAGAAACAAGATTCTCTGGTCTGATGAAAACAAGATTGAACTCTTTGGCATGAATGCCAAGCGTCATGTCTGGAGGAAACCAGGCACCGCTCATCACCCTATAGTGAAGCATGGTGGTGGCAGCATCACGCTGTGGGGATGTTTTTCAGCGGCAGTGACTGGGAGACTAGTCAGGATCAAAGGAAAGATGAACGGTGCAAACCTGCTTCAGAGAGCTCAGGACCTCGGAAGGAGAACTTTTTAGCCCCAGTCTAACAGGACAACAAGCCTTAGCACACAGCCAAGATAATGCAGGAGTGGCTTTGGGACGTGTTTCTGAATGTTCTTGAGTGGCCCAGTCAGAGCCCGGACCTGAACCCGATCTAACATCTCTGGAGACCTGAAAATAGCTGTGCAGCGACGCTCCCCATCCAACCTGACAGAGCTTGAGGATCTGCGGAGAAGAATGGGAGAAACTTCCAAAATACAGGTGTGCCAAGCTTTTAGCATCATACCCAAGAAGACGCGAGGCTGTAATCGCTGCCAAAAGTGCTTCAACAAAGTACTGAGTAAAGGGTCTGAATACTTATGTTAATGTGATATTTCAGTTTTTGCATTGTCATTATGGGGTATTGTGTGTAGACTGATGAGTGAAAACGTAATAAAACGTGGAAAAAGTCAAGGGGTCTGAATACTTTCCGAATGCACTATAGGCATTGTCGTGCCCTCTTCACAACTGTCTTGGTGTGTTTGGACCATGATAGTTTGTTGGTGATGTGGACACCAAGAAACTTGAAGCACTCAACCCGCTCCACTATAGCTCCATCGATGTAAATGGGGGCATGCTCGGCCCTCCTTTTCCTGTAGTCCACAATCAGCTCCTTTGTCTTGCTCACGTTGTGGGAGAGGTTGTTGTCCTGGAACCACACTGCCAGGTCTCAGGCTGTCGGTGATCAGGCCTACCACCGCTTTGTAGTCGGCAAACTTAATGGCCACGCAGTCGTGGGTGAACAGGGAGTACAGGAGAGGACTAAGCATGCACCCGAGGGGCCCCTGTGGCAGATATGTTGTTGCCTACCCTTACCACCTGGGGACGGCCCGTCCGGAAGTCCAGGATCCAGTTGCAGAGGGAGGTTTTTAGTCCACGGGTCCTTAGCTAAGTAAGAGCTTTGAGGGCAATATGTTGTTGAATGCTGAGCTGTAGTCAATGAACAGCATTATCATGTAGGTGTTCCTTTTGTCCAGATAGCAGTGTGGAGTGCAATAGAGATTGCGTCATCTGTGGATCTGTTGGGGCGGTATGTGAATTGGACTGGGTCTAGGGTTTCTGGGATGATAGTGTTGATGTGAGCCATGAACAGCCTTTCAAAGCACTTCATGGCTACAGACGTGAATGCTATGGGTCAGTAGTCATTCTTCCTAGATTCTGGCAGGTCACCTTGGTATTCTTGGGCACAGGAACTATGGTGGTCTGCTTGAAACATGTAGGTATTACATACTGTCAGGAAGAGGTTGAAAATGTCAGTTGGTCAGGAGAGCGTGATCACACAGTTGTCTGGAACAGCTTGTTCTCTCATGCATGCTTCAGTGTTGCTTGCCTCGAAGCGCGCATTGAAGTAATTTAACTTGTCTGGTAGGCTCATGTCTCTGGGCAGCTCATGGCTGGGCTTCACTTTGTAATCCTTAATAATTTGCAAGCCCTGCCACATCCGATGAGCATCAGAGCCGGTGTAGTAGGATTCAATCTTAAATGTATTGATGTTTTGCCTGTTTGACGGTTCGTCGGGGGATTTCTTATAAGCGTCCGGATTAGTGTCCAGCTCCTTGAAAGCAGCAGCTCTAGACTGTAGATCAGTGCGGATGTTGCCTGTAATCCATGGCTTCTGGTTGGGATATGTACGTACATTCCCTGTGGGGATGACGTCGTCGATGCACTTATGAAGTGGATGAAGCTGGTGACTGATGTGGTATACTCCTCAATGCCATCGGCTGAATCCCGGAACATATTCCAGTCTGTGCTAGCAAAACAGTCCTGTAGCTTAGCATCTGTGTCATCTGACCACTTCCATATTGAGCGAGTCACTGGTACTTCCTGCTTTAGTTTTTGGTTGTAAGCAGGAGGATAGAATTATGGACGGATTTGCCAAATGGATGTGTTAAAATGTCTGATTGCATTTACCAAACAAACACACACACGGATACAAACATATATATGGGTTTGTGTGTCGAGATTTATTATTGTCCAGGTCTTTGTGCAGGAAGATGCAGGTGGTCCCATAATGTTGTGAATGAGAGTGCAGTTTTGTGCTAGGGCCATGAGGGGCTCCTGAAAGGCCCCTGTAAGGGCAAAGCCCCTTTCCTCGCAGAACTGCACCACTCTGTACGGTCTCTTGTCTTCATGGACCAGCTTTCTAGGGGGGCAAGGGTATATGGAGGGCAGTTAAACGTGATTTATGCTTGATCCGGCAATGCAGAGGACTCTGCATTTCTCCGTATAGCTCCGCATTGACATGATTGGTTGACGGTAGGTGGGGGCGGTACATTCTGTATAAACATCTCCTTGACAAGTTCCTTCACAACAAAACATGGAGAACTTTGACGAAAGGCTATCAGAATAAGTTCGCAAATATAAACATCTTTATGGTACCTCATGTAGTGATTTAATGTAGGGATTTCAAAGACACAAAAACTGGTTTTAACTCCTGGAAAAAGATAATTGGGATAGAAGGACGCTGGATTAGCACACATTCAAAAAATCTGATTTAACAAAGTGTATATTCGTCAAATCCATCATGACTGATGTATTGTAACAAGCCCAATGTGGTTATTAAAATCCGATTTGGATATATTTTGCTGGTTTCGCTGCATAACATTTAGAAGTTGTCCCTTTTCAGGTATAGAAGAAGTGACTGCTAAATGCTAACTCTCGTTCGTATAAGCTGGTAGCATAGCTACAGTAGCATAGAGAAATCAGTTGTGGAAGTCAAAGTAGTTTTCAACTGTAATGCAGATGATTGATGACGATGAACTGAACATGTATTAGGGTTGACAACGGTTTGGTTGAGTTCCATTGACCTCTTTACGACATCTATGAAAGGGGAAGCTTGAAACAAGAAGTGGAGACAGGCAGTTGCGGGACCAAAAAAATGAAGGGTTGAAGGGGAGATGCAGGTGGGAAAATGGTGTTGCCTTTTTACTTCATCATTTCTTGGCTGAGCTCCTATGTCAAGCACCGGGAAACTAAAGTGCAAGAAATATGAATGTTCTGACTTCTGCGGAAGTTGCATTGCAGTAAATGCTGTATGGCCACTGTAGACGCCAGATTGACCATAAATCGGTTTTGAGAGACCCGTAGTAATCAAATTTCAATCAAATGTATTTGTAAAGCCCTTTTTACATCAGCTGATGTCACAAAGTGCTGTACAGAAACCCAGCCTAAAACCCCAAACAGCAAGCAATGTAGGTGTAGAAGCACGGTGGCTAGGAAAAACTCCCTAGAAAGGCCAGAATCTAGGAAGAAACCTAGAGAGGAACCAGACTACGAGGGGTGGCCAGTCAGCAGCTATGGGACAGCTATGGGACAGAATGGATAGAGGTACAGTTGTGAGTTGTATTGTGTGTGTGAGCAGGGGTACAACTTTCACTGGGGATGGGGGATAGATGTCGCCCCGCATTCTGAAATTGCATTCCCCCCAGTTTTATCATTGGATTGTGATACAAAACGAGGCAACGGTGTGCTTTAGGACCATGCGGACGATTCCGAGTGGTCAGGTAGGCTGTTTGGAGTGTTTAACTGACTGGATAAAAAATTATGTTCCCCCACTTCTAAAACCAAAGATGGACACCTGTCTGTAATTCTCTAATTTCTTTAAAAATGTTGTAAGGGCTGCAGTGCATAATATCGATTTGACATTTGTCAATTTTTTTATTTATTGTATTTTGTTTCTTCACAATTATTATTTTTTAAATTAAAAATAAATACATTTTACCCCCTTTTCTCCCCAATTTTTCGTGGTATCCAATCGCTAGTAATTACTATCTTGTCTCATCGCTACAACTCCCGTACGGGCTCGGGAGAGACGAAGGTCGAAAGCCATGCGTCCTCCGAAGCACAACCCAACCAAGCCGCACTGCTTCTTAACACAGCGCGCCTCCAACCCGGAAGCCAGCCGCACCAATGTGTCGGAGGAAACACTGTGCACCTGGCCCCCTTGGTTAGCGCGCACTGCGCCCGGCCCACCACAGGAGTCGCTGGAGCCCAATGAGACAAGGATATCCCTACCGGCCAAACCCTCCCTAACCCGGACGACGCTAGGCCAATTGTGCATCGCCCCACGGACCTCCCGGTCGCGGCCGGCTGCGACAGAGCCTGGGCACGAACCCAGAGACTCTGGTGGCACAGCTAGCGCTGCGATGCAGTGCCCTAGACCACTGCGCCACCCGGGAGGCCCACAATTATTATTTTTAACGTCTTCCTTCTAGCTAGCCCATCTAGGGACTTATTTCTTGAATTGATTTAATTTTCTTAGGGAAAAATTGTGACGCTAAATGTTTTTATCTATTTGCCCAGGGACTACAGCTGAAAACTATCCAGCAGAAATGTTAATTGATGTGCATTGTCCCTGTCAAATAATAAAAAATATATATATATGAATGACCTGTTCAAAGTGCTTAGGGCCCTGCCTTCGACCTGTTAATTATGTCATGCTGCATCTCAGTCATATTGTAATACTTATCAGTCCTTAGCTTGTGCTGCTACCTTTTACCAAATGTAATTTCTACAATGTAGAAAATAGTAAAAATAAAGAAAAACCCTGGAATGAGTAGCTGTATCCAAACTTTCTACTGGTACTGTATATTTTTGTTGTTGTTTCTTTGTAATACTACTAGCCACCTAGCAATTTTATGACGATGGCTTTAGCTAGACCAGATAGGTTCCCAACCTCATGACTAGCTACCAAGATGCCATTTCAGGCTATCCATTTTTTAAATGTCTTTATTTCACCTTTATTTAACCAGGTAGGCCAGTTGAGAACAAGTTCTCATTTACAACTGTGACCTGGCCAAGATAAAGCAAAGCAGTGTGATAAAAACAACAACACAGAGTTACACATGGGATAAACAAACGTACAGTCAATAACACAATAGAAAAATCTAGATACAGTGTGTGCAAATGTAGTAAGATTAGGGAGGTAAAGCAATAAATAGGCCATAGTGGTGAAATAATTACAATTTAGCATTAACACTGGTGTGATAGATGGGCAGATGATGATGTGCAAGTAGAGATACTGGGGTGCAAAAGAACAAAAATAAATAATATGGGGATGAGGTAGTTGGGTGGGCTATTTACAGATGGGCTGTGTACAAGTACAGTGATCGGTAAGCTGCTCTGACAGCTGATGCTTAAAGTTAGTGAGGGAGATATAAGTCTCCAGCTTTAGTGATTTTTGCAATTCGTTACAGTCATTGGCAGCAGAGAACTGGAAGGAAAGGCGGCCAAAGGGGGAGTTGGCTTTGGGGATGACCAGTGAAATACACCTGCTGGAGCGCGTGCTATGGGTGGGTGTTGCCATGGTGACCAGTGAGCTGAGATAAGGCAGGGCTTTACCTAGAAAAGACTTATAGATGACCTGGAGCCAGTGGGTTTGGTGACGAATATGAAGTGAGGGCCAGCCAACGAGAGCATACATGTCGCAGTGGTGGGTAGTATATGGGGCTTTGGTGACAAAACTACATCTAATTTGCTGAGCAGAATGTTGAAGGCTATTTTGTAAATGACATCGCCGAAGTCAAGGATCGGTAGGATAGTCAGTTTTACGAGGGTATGTTAGCAGCATGAGTGAAGGAGGCTTTGTTGCGAAATAGACAGCCGATTCTAGATTTAATTTTGGATTGGAGATGCTTAATGTGAGCCTGGAAGGAGAATTAACAGTCTAACAGTCTGACACCTAGAATATGTAGACAACTACAAATACCTAAGTCAGAACCGTCCAGAATAGTGATGCTAGGCGGGCAGCGATCGGTTGAAGAGCATACATTTAGTTTAACTAGCATTTAAGAGCAGTTCGAGGCCACGGAAGGAGTGTTGTATGGCATTGAAGCTCGTCTGGAGGTTTGTTAATACAGTGTCCAAAGAAGGGCCAGAAGTATACAGAATGGCGTCATCTGCGTAGAGGTGGATCAGAGAATCACCAGCAGCAAGAGCGACATCATTGATATATACAGAGAAAAGAGTCGGCCTGAGAATTTAACCATGTGGCACTCCCATAGAGACTGCCAGAGGTATGGACAACAGGCCCTCCGATTTGACACACTGAACTATATCTGAGAAGTAGTGAACCAGGCGAGGCAGTCATTTGAGAAACCAAGGCTGTTGAGTCTGCCGATAAGAACGCGGTGATTGACAGAGTCGAAAGCCTTGGCCAGGTCGATGAAGACGGCTGCACAGTACTGTCTTTTATCAATGGGGTTATGAATATCGTTTAGAACCTTGAGGTGCACCCATGACCAGCTCGGAAAACAGCACAGAATGTACGGTGGGATTCAAAATGGTCGGTGATCTGTTTGTTAACTTGGCTTTCGAAGACTTTAGAAAGGCAGGGCAGGATGGATATAGGTCTGTAACAGATTGGGTCTAGAGTGTCTCCCCCTTTGAAGAGGGTGATGACCGTGGCAGCTTTCCAATCTTTAGGGATCTCAGACAATACGAAAGAGAGGTTGGTAATAGGGGTTGCAAATCAAATCAAGTTTATTTTATATAGCCCTTCGTACATCAGCTAATATCTCGAAGTGCTGTACAGACACCCAGCCTAAAACCCCAAACAGCAAGCAATGCAGGTGTAGAAGCACGGTGGCTAGGAAAAACTCCCTAGAAAGGCCAAAACCTAGGAAGAAACCTAGAGAGGAACCAGGCTATGAGGGGTGGCCAGTCCTCTTCTGGCTGTGCTGGGTGGAGATTATAACAGAACTATGCCAAGATGTTCAAAATGTTCATAAGTGACAAGCATGGTCAAATAATAATCATGAATAATTTTCAGTTGGCTTTTCATAGCCGATCATCAAGAGTTGAAAATAGCAGGTCCGGGACAGGTGGCGGTTCCATAACCGCAGGCAGAACAGCTGAAACTGGAATAGCAGCAATTGCAACAATTGCGGCAGATAATTTGAGAGAGAGAGAGAGGGTCCAGATTGTCTAGCCCAGCTGATATGTAGGGGTCCAGATTTTGCAGCTCTTTCAGAACATCAGCTATCTGGATTTGGGTGAAGGAGAAGCAGGGGAGGCTTGGGCAAGTTGCTGTGAAATTTCAGAATTTTTGCTGGCCTTCCTAAGCCAGGATTCAGACACGGCTAGGACATCAGGGTTGGCGGAGTGTGCTAAAGCAGTGAATAAAACAAACTTAGGGAGGAGGCTTCGGATGTTAACATGCATGAAACCAAGGCTTTTACGGTTACAGAAGTCAACAAATGATAGCACCTGGGGAATAGGTGTGGTGCTGAGGGCTGCAGGGCCTGGGTTAACCTCTACATCACCAGAGGAACAGAGGATGAGTAGGATAAGGGTACGGCTAAAGCTACAAGAACTGGTCACCTAGTGCATTGGGGACAGAGAATAAAAGGAGCAGATTTCTGGGCGTGGTAGAATAGATTCAGGGCATAATGTACAGACAAGGGTATGGTAGGATGTGAGTACAGTGGAGGTAAACCTAGGCGTTGAGTGACAATGCGAGAGATTTAATCTCTGGTGGCACCAGTTAAGCCAGGTGAGGTCTCCACCTGGCTTGACTACTTCCGGCGCTGACAGAGATGGCCGCCTCGCTTCGCGTTCCTAGGAAACTTTTTTTTTTTACGTGTTATTTCTTACATTGGTACCCAAGGTAATCTTAGGTTTCATTACATACAGTCGGGAGGAACTACTGAATATTAAGAGCAACGTCAACTCACCATCATTACGACCAGGAATACGACTTTCCCGAAGCGGATCCTGTGTTTTGCCCACCACCCAGGACAATGGATCGGATCCCAGCCGGCGAACCTAAACAACGTCGCCGTAAAAGGGGCAAACGAAGCGGTCTTCTGGTCAGGCTCCGGAGACGGGCACATCGCTCACCACTCCCTAGCATACTACTCGCAAATGTCCAGTCTCTTGACAACAAGGTTGATGAAATCGGAGCAAGGGTAGCATTCCAGAGAGACATCAGTGGTGTGATCGTGGTGTGATCATAACAACATACAGGAACTCAAGTCCTTCTGTTCACCTGACTTAGAATTCCTCATAATCAAATGTCGACCGCATTATCTACCAAGAGATTTCTCTTCGATTATAATCACAGCCGTATATATTCCCCCCCAAGCAGACACATTGATGGCCCTGAACAAACTTTATTTGACTCGATGTAAACTGGAAACCACATATCCTGAGGCTGCATTCATTGTAGCTGGGGATTTTAACAAGGCTAATCTAAAAACAAGACTCCCTAAATTCTATCAGCATATCGATTGTGCAACCAGTGCTGGTAAAACCATGGATCATTGTTATTCTATCTTCCACTACGCATATAAGGCCCTCCCTCGCCCTCCTTTCGGAAAAGCTGACCATGACTCCATTTTGTTGCTTCCAGCCTACAGAAAACAGGAAGCTCCCGCACTCAGGTCTGTTCAACGCTGGTCCGACCAATCTGAATCCACGCTTCAAGACTGCTTCGATCACGTGGATTGGGATATGTTTCGCATTGCGTCCAACAACAACATTGACGAATATGCTGATGATTCGGTGAGCGAGTTCATTAGAAAGTGCATTGTCGATGTCGTACCCACAGCAACTATTAAAACATTCCCAAACCAGAAACCGTGGATTGATGGCAGCATTCGCGCGAAACTGAAAACGCGAACCACTGCTTTTAACCAGGGCAAGGTGACCGGAAACATGACCGAATACAAACAGTGTAGCTATTCCCTCCGCAAGGCAATCAAACAAGCTAAGCGTCAGTATAGAGACAAAGTAGAGTTGCAATTCAACGGCTCAGACACAAGAGGTATGTGGCAGGGTCTACAGTCAATCACGGATTACAAAAAGAAAACCAGCCCTGTCGCGGACCAGGATGTCTTGCTCCCATACAAACGAAATAACTTCTTTGCTCGCTTTGAGGACAATACAGTGCCACTGACACGGCCCGCTACCAAAACCTGCGGGCTCTCCTTCACTGCAGCCGACGTGAGTAAAACATTTAAACGTGTTAACCCTCGCAAGGCTGCAGGCCCAGACGGCATCCCCAGCAGCGTCCTCAGAGCATGCGCAGACCAGCTGGCTGGTGTGTTTACGGACATATTCAATCAATCCTTATCCCAGTCTGCTGTCCCCACATGCTTCAAGAGGGCCACCATTGTTCCTGTCCCCAAGAAAGCTAAGGTAACTGAGCTAAACGACTACCACCCCGTAGCACTCACTTCCGTCATCATGAAGTGCTTTGAGAGACTAGTCAAGGACCATATCACCTCCACCCTACCTGACAACCTAGACCCACTCCAATTTGCTTACCGCCCCAATAGGTCCACAGACGACGCAATCGCAACCACACTGCCCTAACCCATCTGGACAAGAGGAATAACTATGTGAGAATTTAACACCATAGTACCCTCCAAACTCATCATCAAGCTCGAGACCCTGGGTCTCGATCCCACCCTGTGCAACTGGGTACTGGACTTCCTGACGGGCCGCCCCCAGGTGGTGAGAGTAGGTAACAACATCTCCACCCCGCTGATCCTCAACACTGGGGCCCCACAAGGGTGCGTTCTCACCCCTCTCCTGTACTCCCTGTTCACCCACGACTGCGTGGCCATGCATGCCTCCAACTCAATCATCAAGTTTGCGGACGACACTACAGTGGTAGGCTTGATTACCAACAACGACGAGACAGCCTACAGGGAGGAGGTGAGGGCCCTTGGAGTGTGGTGTCAGGAAAATAACCTCACACTCAACGTCAACAAAACAAAGGAGATGATCGTGGACTTCAGGAAACAGCAGAGGGAGCACCCCCCTATCCACATCGACGGGACAGTAGTGGAGAGGGTAGTAAGTTTTAAGTTCCTCGGCGTACACATCACAGACAAACTGAATTGGTCCACCCACACAGACAGCGTTGTGAAGAAGGCGCAGCAGCGCCTGATGTGGTAGAGAGAAGCAGTCCGATTTGCTCTGTGTTGATATCGTGCTGTAAAGACTGGCATGTATTGTCCAAGCTAAAGCTGGAGGTGTCCGAGCTAAAGGTGAAGACCGCTAGCCGTGGCTAACAAAGACTAGTAGCTAGTTAGGAGCTAGCCAGCTAACGGAGGTTCGAGATATAAGGAATATAAATAGCAGATTCGTACCACATTGGGTGAGGCAGGTTGCAGGAAAGTATATTTAGTTCATAGATAGAAAGTGAGATGAAAAAATTAGTACGAGAAAAAAAAGAAGAAAAACAAAGACAACACACGTCTGCTACTCCATCTTGGATTTGATATAGTTAGAGTAGCTAGCTCAATTAAGTTAGAGTAGCTAGCTTGTCTAAATATCTTAACTGGCATGTCTGCTTGCAAGGTTGGTAGACTTTAGAAAAGCAAGCAATTACTAAATGTACTGAGTAAGACTCACTCCTTTCAATATTTTACTCAGATCTTTTGCAGAGATGCAGAGAAGCATATTTAGTTTCTTAAAACAAAATAAAAGTCACGAGGATACAGACAGCTCAAGAGGTATGCATTAGATATGCAGATTATTATTATTTACATAGAATTAAGCACAATGATTATGGCTCTGCTGGAAAAAGCTGTTTCAGGTGTTTGAAAACTGCAATATTCTCATTCTCATCCAGAATTTTGGGGTGCAAGATGCCCCTGTTCTAAATTCATGGTAAATGTACAGGTCAGCGATTAATAGATTTTTCTGCTCAACTGTCACCTGGCTCTATTTTCCCCATCTATCCTCCATTCTCCTACCCTCTCATCACCTCCCCTCTGTAGACTATGACTAGGTCACACTGACCTAACAGATATACAGAGGCAATTTCACAGAGAAAATCACAGAAGACGGAGAGAAAACCATGGAGAGAGAAGAAGAGAGAGGGAGGGAAACAGGGAGAGCATTGTAGCGTTGCATTCATTTTAGAACATTCTCTAATGGTCTGTTATAAAAAAAAAAAAGTGAATAGGTAGAAGGAGCTGTCTGCTTTATTTGTCTCAGAAACAGTGTGTCCAAATAACACCTGCTATTTGGGGATCTGATAGTACATGTGTTACACTACCTCTCAATTACTGTGTCATAAAGAGCTGATTCATATTCAACTTATGTTTCACTGGCACACACTTCCTGACTGACTCAGAGTCCAGATGACAGAGAAAATAGATTGGCTGCTGAGCTGAGGGTTGTCATACTCACTGACTTCCTTGTTAGAAGCACCAAAGCTTCAGTATGCAAACACTCAGCAAAAACACATTAAAAAGGAAACTAATTCACTATAGTGCACCTATACTTATTGAAATGATAACCAAAGTATGAGAAATAGCATATCACAAAACCTCATTACTATACAAGTCAAGAGCCTACTCCATGATGCCACACTCTCTAAGAGACCAGTACCAACTTCCACTTTATGAACACTAAGGACCCCAGTCTGCAGGAGCACATTATTATGTTTACGGAGCAGGGACACAAGTCATTCCCTACTATAGGAATGTTTTCTGATCTCAGCATGTTCCATTTTGAGGAATACTATACATTATCAGAGTGGCCTCTAGTGTAAAGATCATGCCTGAATGTAGGCGCTATACCAACGTTAGTTGATGCATTATGACACTTAAACAACCCTGCTAAACCAATTCCTTAAACTCTATAGACAGGCCTATCTAAACATTAGTAAATCGACTACGTGAAGGCTTATGTCACTATGTAGTTTAAGCTCTGTGTATGAATAATAATTGGCAATTTATTTCTGGGCAATAATTACAATATCTATAAACACATCCGACACGTTTGGAAAACACCTGCTCTGGGTGCAGTGATGTGTGGAACTTCTAAGATCCTTTAACCTTGACGAGATACTTCAAAGTGACTAGGCTATCTTCAAAGAGTAAAATACAAAACAGATATCATCATAGCTTTTTGATCAATGTATATATGAATATGCAAATAGAATTGATATCAGTCTAATACAAATTAACACTTCAGAACCATTCTGCTCTCTCTCGCTCCTCTGTCTCTCTGACTTTCTCCTTCCCATGTGAACTACTGTAGAGTGCATTCTGAAAGTATTCAGACCCCTTCAATTTTTCCACATTTTGTTACGTTACAGCCTTATTCTAAAACGGATTAAATTGTTTTTATACATTTTTGCAAATTTATACAAAATAGAAAACTGAAATATAAAATGTACATAAGTATTCAGACCCTTTACTCAGTACTTTGTTGAAGCACCTTTGACAGAGATTACAGCCTTGAGTCTTCATGGGTATGACGCTACAAGTTTGGCACACCTGTATTTGGGGAGTTTCTCACATTCTTCTCTGCAGATCCTCTCAAGCTCTCTCAAGCTCTGTCATTGCTGCATAGCTATTTTCAAGTCTCTCCAGAGATGTTTGATCAGGTTCAGGTCCGGGCTCTGGCTGGGCCTCTTGGACATTCAGAGACTTGTCCTGAAGCCACTCCTGCTTTGTCTTGGCTGTGTGCTTAGGGTCGTTGTCCTGTTGGAAGGTGAACCTTTGCCCCCAGTCTGAGGTCCCGAGCGCTCTGGAGCAGGTTTTCATCAAGGATGTCTCTGTACTTTGCTCTGTTCATCTTTCCCTCAATCCTGACTAGTCTCCCAGTCCCTGCCGCTGAAAAACATCCACACAGCATGATGCTGCCACCACTATGCTTCATCGTAGGGATGGTGCCAGGTTTCCTACAGACGTGAAGCTTGGCATTCAGGCCAAAGAGTTACATCTTGGTTTCATCAAACCAGACAATCTTGTTTCTCATAGTCAGAGTCTCTAAGTGCCTTTTGACAAACTTCAAGCTGTGCCATGTGCCTTTTACTGAGGAGTAGCTTCTGTCTGGCCACTCTACCATAAAGGCCTGATTGGTGTAGTGCTGCAGAGATGGTTGTCCTACTGGAAGTTTCTCCCATCTCCACAGAGGAACTCTGGAGCCCGGTCAGAGTGACCATTGGGTTTTTGGTCACCTCCCTGACCAAGGCCCTTCTCCCCCGATTGCTCAGTTTGGCCGGGCGGCCATCTCTAGGAAGAGTCTTGGTGGTTCCAAACCGTTTCCATTTAAGAATGATGGAGGCCACTGTGTTCTTGGGGACCTTCAATGCTGCAGACATTTTTCGGTACCCTTCCCCAGATCTGTGCCTCGACACAATCCTGTCTCTGAGCTCTATGAACAATTCCTTCGACCTCATGGTTTGCTTTTTGCTCTGACATGCACTGTCAACTGTGGGACCTTATATAGACAGGTGTGTGCCTTTCCAAATCATGTCCAAGCAATTCAATTTACTACAGGTGGACTCCAATCAAGTTGTAGAAACATCTCAATGATGATTAATGGAAACAGGATGCACCTGAGCTCAATTTCGAGTCTCATAGTAAAGGGTCTGAATACTTACGTAAATAAGATTTAATAAAAAAATGTTTATATATTTGCACATTTTTCTAAAAACCTGTATTCACTGTCATTATGGGCTATTGTGTGTAGATCGATTTTTAATTTTTAATTTTAATTATTTAATCAATTTTAGAATATGGCTGTAACATAACAAAATGTGGAAAAAGTTCTGAATACTTTCAGAATGTACTGTACATCCATGCTGAGAAACCATCAATCCAGACATGGCTTTATACAGCAATGTGTGTAGCTGTGAATATATTACAATGCCAGAAAAATCTGATATGTATAGCTAATGTGTGCCCTGTGTGCTCCAAATGTGTGCATTGCTTTTCTGGATGACTTGATGTAAAACGTACAATGAGGATAGCCTATATGGTTTCCAATTCACGGTTCCCTGACAGAGGAGCTCTGATAAGAGGACTTACTGAAGCCCTCTGCACTTTCACAGACAAGCTCAGCCATTATTAATGTAATTGATTTACTATGCTCGTCAGGCATGTTAAATAGCTGTGAGATTCCACTACAAGATGTTAATTGTGACCCTCAAATATTAGTTTTCATGCACTATCAATCACATTCAGACTACTACCTCTATCTGAGATCAATACCCTGATAAAGGTAGGCCTATTACTCCCTCTTAAGAAATAGCCTACATTACAGGGCTAGATGGGCCTTATTGATGATGAAATATAGCCTATTCCTATCTGTCCTTGCCACAATGTAATATGCTTAATCATAATGACCAAACTATTTGAAGAAGCGTATCCTTATAAATCAGTGATTCCTAGTTAATCATTATTTTTCATAATTAAGAAATACTTTTAATTGGGCCTTACCTGCCCAAAACCCGAGCTGAGAATTGGGCGCAAATTGAAGTCGGTTTCAAAGGATGCCGCACTGGACCTTCCGGAGCGGTGAGAGGATCGGCTGGACACCGGGATAGGCGATGAGGAAGCTGGGGAAGGCATGCTGGCATTCCCGCTAGTGGGCGAACTTGGCCTTGTATGGTCCCTCGACTCAAAAAATAGCGCGGTGTCATCTCTGCAATCAGAGTGGGGCTGTATTCTGGGGTCCAAGTGGGTAGGGTGAGTGTGGCTGTGGTGGTTTGGAGGCGGTGGATCGTCCCGGGTCGTTTTCCGGTGGTGTCGGTGATGCTTGGATGACTTGCAGTGTTCTCTCACACCTCGGTCCGAACCATGTTGCTCAGATGGGTCTTCCTGGTAGTTGGCAGCGGGTATCTGTCCGTTCGAGGCGTGGGGCTGGCTCTTACTAACTCGGGTCGTTGCCCTATTCTGGGTAACGTTGCCGAGTAGCGAAGGGTGGCACAGGGGTCTCCGCGCACTAAAGTCGCACTCTGCCGACAAGAATGACTCCTCTACGGCATTGCTGCTCACTTGAATTGCAGCTGGACGATGATGATTTCGGTCGGTTCCTGTCGTGCGTTCAGGGAAGTATGTCGATCTACCGCTTACCGAGGAAGAATTTAGCAAGGACGTCCTAGATTCGGATTTGGGAAAAGAGGAACTCTAGATTGCGTCTTGCTCCTAGTCTCGTTTCAGCAGTAGGCCTACTCATTGCCGTTTGGTTGTGTATTTTCTCACATTGTCGGCCTTCGTACGGTAACAACAAAACCATAGCTGCCTTCAAAAGCTGTTCTTAAAAGTTGTATTTACCACCTGATTGCTATGTGGCGCTGACGCAGGACGCGCGCAGATGCGTAACGAAAATCATAGCACTCTGTTCACGTCGCGTCACCTGTCACTACTATGAACATCCCTGGCACCTTGACATTTACAGTGTGTCGTTGTGGGAGGACCAAACTCCGTGCCCATAAATGATTGTTGTAGGCAGTAGTGTAAAGTACTTAAGTAAAGAATACTTGAAAGTACTACTTAAGTAGTTTTTTGGGGTATCTGTACCTTATTATTAATATTTTCACAACTTTTTACCCCATACATTTTCCCTGACACCCAAAAGTACTTGTTACAGTTTGAATGCTTAGCAGAATTGGAAAATGGCCTAATTCACACACTTCCCGAGAGAACATCCCTGGTCATCCCCAGGGGAGCCACCAGGGATTTTGGGCCCCATGAAAAGATATCACATTGGGCCCCACCACCACAGGCCACACCAACCCTGCACAATTGCTGTAACCACACACCTCCAGAACCCATTCGACCCATTCAAAGCTTTAAATAACTCTACCTTTGCATGTTTGCAACTCTCTTGTAGTTCAATATTTACTGTACGATATTTACTGACAGTGAGCTGTGAAAATATAACATTGTGCAGACATGCATGCAACGTTCTGTGGAATTCACTATTTGATGCAAGACTGATACTCTATAAGAAATGTGCTAAATATATTTTACAATCTAAATGTAATTTTAATGTTAACATTCTTGAATGGAAAATTCTTAACATTAATGAATAACTTCAAATAACTTCAAATAAATATCACTTAAATATACATCTTACCTCTTCAATTAAAAAAATTAACATTATCATCTATAGAATGACATAACAAACAAAATAATCAAATCAGCAGCAGATTTTTGAACTAAGTATACATACCAACTAGAAAATTAGCAGCTGTAAAGGTGGAAATGGAAAACAAAATGGAAATGAAAAGGCCTGATGATGGCGCTAGAGGAAAGGTCAAGTGGTCAACAAATCAATAGTTTTCTCCACTTGGTTGTGCACAACAATTTGTATGGCAATCCAGCCATTATTTTGAGATATATCTAGTTCTCAGCCTGTGGGCATCATGTGTGTAGTGATCCAATATCCATAGCCATGCCATTTAACAGCATGGCAAGACTGCAAAGGCTGTCCTGGGACATAGTGGAGCTCAATGCGTTTAAAAAAAATCAGTTTTAGCTTACTGAAAGCTCTCTCGCCACCAGAAACAGTCACAGGCAGTATGCAAAATATATGTAAAGCAACTCACACTTCTCCAAAAATGCTTTGCAGCTGCATCTTACAAATTGCATTCAGGAGACCAAGAGGGGACAAGTTAGGGGGGAAAGGTGGCAGCATATACAGTGTTCAGGTGTCTTACTTCATGTTGAATCTCAGGTGTAAGATCTCTGGAATACTTCATGATCAGTGGTTGGCACACAGAAGAGACTTTATCCTCACTAATCTGCCCAACTTTCAAAACAGCAGAAAATTATTCCACAATTTTTGCAGTGGTGTGGAACCTAGTGTCCAAGTCACTTTTATGATGTTGTCCACAGTAAAAAACACTGTGTTCTGAAACACCGTTGCTGCACTGTCCTGAGCTGTCTCCTCTTGAGAGGTCTCATCATGGAATCTCTTCCTTTTCCTCTGGCGGCGGTGTTCCTTGCTAAATTGAGGTGCAACATCCAATTGTGTAGCAATCAGTGTTGCCTCAGACAGGAGAGACTCCCATCCATCTCTAAGAGCCGGCATCTCTTCCTTTAAGGCTCTGATATTGGCTGCCTCTGTGTCAAATGAGCCTGGGGAACAGTGGGTTAACTGCCTAGCTCAGGGGCAGAACGACAGATTTTTACCTTGTCATCTCGGGGATTCGATCCAGCAACCTTTCGGTTATTAGCCCAACGCTCTAACCACTAGGCTACCTGCCGTGAATTTTTGCATAGCAACATCAGTATTCATGAAAGTAGACAATTATCATTCATTTTACTTAAGTATATTTAAAACCAAATACTTTTAGACTTTTACTCAGGTAGGATTTTACTGGGTGACTTTCACTTGAGTCATTTTCTATTAAGGTATCTTTACTTTTACTCAAGTAGGACAATTGGGTACTTTTTCCACCACTGGTGGTAGGCTATGATGTCATCAAATGGAATGGGTCATAATGCCGCAGTAAATTTCTACTCTACATCTCTATTGATTTAACAAGACGTCAAAGCTCCAAAATGAATGTAGATAATAATTGTCTACTCTCATGAATACTGATATTGCTATGCAAATATTGATTAGATTATCTTGCCAAAGTGGTGCTCAAATTCACGGCAGGTAGCCTAGTGGTTAGAGCGTTGGGCTAATAACTGAAAGGTTGCTGGATCGAATCCTCGAGATGACAAGGTAATAATCTGTCGTTCTGCCCGAGCTAGGCAGTTAACCCACTGTTCCCCAGGCGCCGAAGACGTGGATGTCAATTAAGGCAGCCGCCCGCACCTCTCTGATTCAGAGGGGCTGGGTTAAATGGGAAGACTCTTTTCAGTTGAAGGCATTCATTTGTACAACTAACCTTTGTGGCACAGGAGGTAACGCATTTGCCCTAACAGCAGGTTGCTGATCCATATACCTCCTCTCCATCTGCTCATACTGAAATATGGCACACCTACGCCTCCTGGTGCCACTAATATGAAACTGCAGAACAACATCATACCCAAGGGAGTTGACATACATACCCACTGAATACACAAGCTGTTACAACAGTGTTACCATGCACAAATGAGATTCTGAATTCAAGACAGAAGTAGGCTGATTCAGATAATTTGCCATTTATTAAATACTGTTCAAAATTAGTACAAATGCCACAAATATGAATCTATTGGGGTAGAATATCACCATAAATTTGATATACAGCTGAAAAAAAAACCACAGAATTATATAAAATGTCACTGAACAATAGCCAAACCACCAAACATTTCAGATATCTAAAACTGAATGTATCAAAATGACAAATGCTCAGAAGAGAAGATGACATTACAGTACCAGTATATTAAGACCACACAATAACTTAACTATTGATTGTAAGACAATTATATTTCAAAACCTCTGATATGTTTTGTACTCCAACTCTATTTACAGAAATACAAAGATATCAAATACAACCATATTACAACCATTATTTAATTAGATCATTTACCAAATACAAGCCTTTCTTCTGTGTAGCAACAACACAGACAGTTTCAAGCAAATCATTTGATCTCTAAAAAAAATGTTTCTATGTGCTTATCCAACCATGTTTCTGTGAAAGCTGTATTGATTTCTATAGGAGAGCACAGTAAAGTATCACACATTGGCAGGGATAATCACAGAGATAAGGATTGGGGCTGTAAACATTCAAATGTAACATTTTACATTATGGCTGTTTGGTCAAAGTCAGCAGGTGCTAAGAGTTACAGGGAGAAAGCAGATTCAAACAGGACAGAGAATATGTACACAGTGAGTATGGGAACGGGACAAGAGAAACGCTCCCTCCCACCCCACTCACACTGTTCTTCTCTACTTTTTTCACCAACCCTCTTAAATTCTGAAAGACATTCTCTCCGTCGCCCTTTACCTCTGTTTTTCTCTCTGTAGCTCAGTTTCTCTTNCGATAGGGATTTGGACTTGTTGTTTTACTTAATTATCTGTACTGGCCAATGATTATAACGGCATTCTGACCATTCATTCATACATTGTTGTGACACTGGCCTGAGAGGATGTTAGTTCAACATGTAGCTAGATGTAGAAGGCTAATGTTATCTAGCTAATATTGCCCATGAATGGAAGTTAGGCCAGCATGTGTTTTAGCCAGCTAGCCTAGGACAACAAAAAATAAAAGCGTGTACTGTATGATAGACCGTTTCGTCAAAATGAAAGAGGAGGATGGCATTGGCATTTTTCTACAAGTAGGGTGAGTCAACATATTATTCTACTTGCACAAACGCGCACACGTACAAAGAAATTAGAACAATGGACAGCCACATCATGTTTAGCTTACGTTGATTGGACTAAATTGTTTTTGGTATCTTTTAGGTCACTGTATTAGACTAAGCAGAGGTGATTTGATGATGTTGAAATGGTACTGGAATAGTCAGAAACATTAACTTGCTTGACCATGCTGTAGGTCATGTAACTGTCTGTTACATGCAATATGCTTTGTGGACTGAACCGGACAGAGGTTGCTATCCGGTTTTGTGATTAAACAAAGGTGGTTCAATTTATTCTGCCACTGTCTTCTTATTGTCTCAGTCTTTAGACCTATATATCACAGTCGCAAGGCATATGAATTAACAGGTTATAGAGCAAACAACGCAATTATCACAACACATAGGTTGTAATATGGCTTTTTTTTCTGGCTTCCCCAGTGATTTCCCCACTACTGCAAATACAACCATTTCTCCTGTGTAGCAACAACACAGGCAGTCTCTAGCAAATCATTTGATCTCTGAAAAACATTTTCTATGTGCTTATCCAACTGTTTTTGTGAAAGCTGTATTGATTTCTAAAGGAGAGCACAGTAAACTATCACACACGGGCAGGGATAATCACAGATATAAGGATTGGGGCTGTAAACATTCAAATGTAACATTTTACATTACGTCTGTTTGGTCAAAGTCAGTAGGTGCTAAGGGAGAGTTACAGGGAGAGAGCCAATTCCAACACGACAGAGAATATGTACACAGTGAGTGTGGGAACGGAACAAGAGACAAAGAAGATCTCTCACCTCACTCACACTGTTCTTCTCTACTTTTCTCACCAACTCTCTCTTCAATTCTGACACATTCTCTCTGTCTCTCTTTAACTCTCTGTGTTTCTCTGTAGCTCTGTCTCTCGTTCTCTCTCCCCCCCCCACCCCACAGCACCCCACCGTCTGCTCAGCGTCCAGGGGTGAAGATGTAGTCCAGAGCCTGTCTCTCAGCAGCTGCCACATTAGGGTGCCAGAGGTCCACCATGAAGACCACCCTGGGGCCGTCCTCTGGGCCACCTGAACATAGAAAAAACACAGATTCATGTTTTCCTCCAATCATCCCTTTATAACAGCTTAATAACACTTTCTCACAACAGTAAACACACACACACAACCCGGGTAGAAAAAGGTGACCCCTTTCACCCCCTCCACACACACAGCCGTCTCCCTCTCACCCTCATGGAAGGCCCTGTGGAGGAAGGAGTCATCAAACAGCAGACAGCTCCCCTCAGACCAGCACTGTGGCTCCCCGCCAACCACCAGCTCACAGGAAGAGGGCACTCTAAGACCTACGCAAGACAGGCAGCAAGTCAGTCTATATACAGTAATTACCAAGGAAACCAGGGAAAGTATTACATGACAAACACATACTGTATGAATATATTCTAAAATGTCAGCTGTATATGTTGTCATGCAAAGAAAGCTTTAAATCAACCCTACAATAGTAAACATCATTATTATCATTGTAATAATTTCAGAGACACAGGTGAACACACACAGGGAGCCAGGTGCATCTTTGAAATCGCTATATTTAACAGTGTTGTAGCCCTCCAGGCAGCTCCCTCCCCCTCTTACCCAGGTGGCAGCGCAGCCTGACGTTGGTTGGGCCGTAATGCTCAGTGATCAGGGCTCCCGGGGTTAGCACAGAGAAGCAGGCGTTTCCAAACACGTTGTTGGCGATAAAGGTGCGCAGCTGACCCAGCACCCTCCAGGCCCGGGGGCACCTCCTGGCATTGAGGGCCAGCGGAGTGCCCTGGTTCAACAAGTAGAAGGTCCACCACTGACCATGGGGGGTGCTGTTGGACTTCCAGCCCAAAGGAAGGGAGGAGCCAGCCCTTGCTGGGGGGGAGTGGTAGATGCTCTCAAACTCAGCCAGCAGAGCAGGGAAGCTCCTCTCCAGCAGCTCCACGTCGTGCTTCTGTGCGTCCCGGGAGAAGAAGGGTGCTGAGGGCAGGTCAGGGAGGAAGAACACCTCTGGCCTCTGGATGGTGGGCCGGCTGGTGAGGTAGCGACCCTGGTCTCGTACCCCTTTGTGTACCCTGCCCATGCCTGACCAGGTGTAGCGTTTGGCGTAATCTTGCAGGCTGTGGTACAGCTTCTGATTGAGACCGTCCCCTGTGTTGGTGCAGCGAAAGGACTCAGCGGACTGACAGTAAGCAAAGCCGTTCTGCTCCTCCACCCCTGACACTGGCCTGCCTTTAGCCTTGCCATCTCTCTCTGTGCTGATCAAGGCCCCCCCACCCCCTCCTACTCGACTGGGCTCATTGCTGTACCCCCCACGCAGGGGAGAGGAGCTGTGCTCACGACCTACCCTGTAACAGTACCACACAAAGAGCAGCAGCAGGCACATGGCTGTGCCAAAGGCACTGGACTCACAGTCCCTCATAGACTGCATCCCTCCAGCCACCATCTCCCTCACCCTCTCTAGTGACCACTCCATTCTGGCTCTTCGCTAAAACCACTGAGTTTGGTCTGAAGAAATACCGTTGAGAAGGTCAATAACCAACCCTGTCTGACACTGCTTGAAAATGGCTATTAGAGGAAAATTTTCCACAGGGTTTCTCAAAGGCTACTTTCAGGAAGCTCTTATCATCCTCCCTTCTGGATGCAGTCTGACACTATCTGATATGACACACTCAGGCTCCAGTCCTGAAATTTCAGTACTCAGGGATGAGGGGAGGGTTCCCCCTGCATGGTGCCTGGCTGTGTGATATTTGTGCTGCTCCCTCCCTTGTTCATTTTCGACAAATGCAGACAGACAACACACCTCAGGGTATCTGGTCTCTGCATCGGAGAGAGGGGGGGAAAGACAGGGAAAAGGTCATTAGACATAGGCACTGCACAACCAGATACACACAGCATCTAATAAAGAAGCAGAGTACCAACATGCAGATCTCATTGCAAGCTCAGTTTTCCACATTACCTCCCCCACTTAGCTGGTTTAATACGGAACTAACTCCCACCCTCTGCGCCACCCTTTACACAAACTCCCACCCCCACACTCAGCTCTGGACACACACAGTGCACCATGCGCACACACTCACACACAGATGGCATTTAAAATTCAGTTCTCCACACACCTCCGCACTGCACTGTAGAAAGCCATGAGTCACATTGCTGCATTCAAACACCAAAATCAGTCTGTCTATCACACACACACACAGTAAATCTCAGTAAGACAAAAATAATGGTGTTCCAAAAATGGTCAATTTGCCAGGTCCACAAATATAAATTCCATCTAGACACCGTTGCCCTAGAGCACACAAAAAACGATACATACCTCGGCCTATACATCAGCGCCACAGGTAACTTCCACAAAGCTGTGAACGATCTAAAAATACTTGAATCAGTTATAGAACCCATTGCCCTTTATGGTTGTGAGGTCTGCGGTCTGCTCATCAACCAAGAATTCACAAAATGAGACAAACACCAATATCCTCAGTATATAACGTAAAACACCAAATAATGCATGCAGAGCAGAATTAGGCCGATACCTGCTAATTATCCAAATCCAGAAAAGAGACATTAAATTCTACAACCACCTAAAAGAAAGTGATTCCCAAACCTTCCATAACAAAGCCCTCACCTACAGAGAGATGAACCTGGAGAAGAGTTCCCTAAGCAAGCTGGTCATGGGGCTCTGTTCAAAAACAGACCCCACAGAGCCCCAGGACAGCAACACAATTACACCCAACCAAATCATGAGAAAACAAAAAGATAATTACTTGACACATTGGAAAGAATTAACAAAAAAAACTGAGAAAACTAGAATGCTATTTAGCCCTAAACAGAGAGTACAATGTGGTAGAATACCTGACCACTGTGACTGACCCAAACTTAATAAAAGCTTTGGCTATGTACAGACTCAGTGAGCATAGCCCTGCTATTGAGAAGGGCCGCTGTAGGCAGACCTGGCTCTCAAGAGAAGACAGGCTATGTGCACAGCCCACAAAATGAGGTGGAAACGGAGCTGCACTTCCTAACCTCCTGTGAAATGTATGAGTGTGGCTCTAAGGCTATGTATACAAAACGAAATTCCTTAGGGTTTTCTAGAATAGCGCTTTGTACATTTATTGTAGGAAGGATAAGCAGCATAGATACATTAACATACTAACTGCAGTATTAAGCACTCACACAGACGAAAAGATGCACTGTAACAAGCAAACTATGCAGTAAACATAAACACACATAAGCAGAGCTCCCATTGTACAGACCTTCCTATGCTTCTCCTGCACAACCATCTCACCAAAAATGGTTCGGCAAACCTGCTTGGAAAGACAGAACAGCCATCTCCTCTCGTGAACACAGCCCAGATGACAGTCAACCGAGACGCACGCCCCCATAGAACCTCTCTAGCACAAATACACAGTTCGCTCGCTGCCTTGAATTGAGGAACTGTCGTAACTGAACAAACCCTGAATAGGGACAACCATCCATAACACTCGTCTGTCTGTCTCTCTCCCTCCCTCCCACTCTCAATTTCTCCAATATTCCTGCCTCTAATGCCCTTAAACCTTCATACATAAAGCTGTAGTTAGTCCGCCATCGTATCATGATTCACTCGCATAAAACCACGACAGATGTTCAAGGATTCACACTGTGTATTAACAATCTGCCAATAACAGCTACACTTGTAGCGCATAAAAACAAAAATGCAACATAATGATATTCGAAATAATAATAATGATGATAATATTAAAATAACTCACCCAATTTTCATGGTTTTGAAAGATATCTAGACTAGCCTACAGATTTACCATGTCACCAAGCAGCTAGTGAACTCTTTAAATAGGTATGCTATAAGTTTATTATTACATGTCAATCATAATTAGGCCCTAATCAATTTAGCAAAATGTAAAAAACTAACAGCAGCAAAGATGTTCTATTATATTGACAAGATAGTCAAGTGACCGCTCTAACAATGGAAAAACATGTCCCCAAATATGGAAAGCAGGCAGGAGTAGGAAAGATCAGGTGGAACCCTTCTAACCAATGAGACGGCAGATAATCGTGTGAACAACAGGCACAACTCAGAGGGTCGTCATTAGTTACCACAGCCACAAAGTCATAATTATGGCTAAACCCCGCCTATTTCTACAATTAACCTTAACTTTAACCCTAACCTTAACAACACTGCTAACCTTATGAATTACCTTAATCTTAAACTCGCATCGCCCAGAGTTCCCCCACCCACTTCACTTCCCTCCATTGAAAATGAATGGGGCTCCATTTTTTCATCTCTCCTAATGTGTTATGTGGAAATGCACTGTAATTCGGATAGTCACTCTTGCTTCACTCTCATGTGGGTGCTAGCAAACAGGCTAGGTAGTGCTAGGTATCAACAGCCAATCCAGTAGGGGCTGGAAGCTATAGTGAACTTTGATTGGTCAATAGCTTGCAATATCGCAGAGTATTTGCATAAAGTTCAGCTTTCCCCAACTTTGATCCTCACTTCCTTAAATTGAAAATGAATGGGGGTCTGTTGTTTCATGGCCTCCAACGTGTTATGTTGAAATGCACTGCAAGCCATTTTTCTCAAAGTTGCCTGAATGCCACATGTATCCACTTATAACAGTACATTTGTAACAGCCTAAACATTACAAAACGTATATTCCATTAAATATACCTCACGTAATTCAACACTTTCTCATCAGTGACATAGCACAGTTTTGCGGGGCCCCCACAAGGTCAGAGCAAGGCCTTAACTGTTTAATTCTAACATTAGGTTATTCAAATATGCAATACA
The DNA here is from genome assembly GCF_002910315.2 of Salvelinus sp. IW2-2015. Lineage (NCBI taxonomy): Eukaryota > Metazoa > Chordata > Actinopteri > Salmoniformes > Salmonidae > Salvelinus > Salvelinus sp. IW2-2015. Next base: position 13,158,882 of record NC_036872.1, read on the forward strand.
AATCTCCAACCTCTTTTTTTTTTTTTTTAATGGCGCTATTAAATGCTCCAGGGCTAATTTCGTATAGCATTCTGGCATGTTTTTCTAGATTTTAGTTTGTTACTTTTTGTTGCGGGGAGTTACAAGTACATTATCCATTTCAAATGATACGTTTATAAAACATGTACCCGTAGGTTACCAATCCCCCCCCCCCCAGAAATGTAAGAACTACATACAAAGTTTAAGTGATAACAATTCTGTATAAACAGGAAAAGAAAACAAAACCTCCCACATTTTTCTTGCAGTATTACTTTAGTCCCTTGTTGAAAAAAGGATGCACGTTTTGGAATATTTGTGTTCTGTACAGGCTTTCTTCTTTCACTCTGTCAATTAAGTTAGTATTGTGGAGTAACTACAATGTTGTTGATCCATCCTCAGGTTTCTCCAATCACAGCCAATAAACTCTGTAACTGTTTTAAAGTCCCCATTGGCCTCATGGTGAAATCCCTGAGCTGTTTCCTTCCTCTCCGACAACTGTTAGGAAGGACACCTGTATCTTTGTAGTGACTGGGTGTATTGATACACCATCCAAAGTGTAATTAATAAATTCACCATGCTCAAAGGGATATTCAAAGTCTTTTTTTTACCCATCTTCCAATAGGGGCCCTTCTTTGCGAGTTATTAAATGAAAACTTCCCTGGTCTTTGTGGTTGAATCGGTGTTTGAAATTCACTGCTCAACTGAGGGACCTTACAGATAATTGTATGTGTGGGGAGGTAGTCATTCAAAAATCATGTTAAACACTATTATTGCACACAGAGTCCATGCAATTTCTTATGTGACTTGTTAAGCAAATTGTTACTCCTGAACTGTTTTAGGCTTGCCATAACAAAGGGGTTGAATACTTATTGAATCAAGACATTTCAGCTTTTCATTTTTAATTGCTTTGACATTACGGGGTATTGCATGTAGGCCAGTGACAAAAAAATCGCAATTTAATCAGTTTAAATTCAGGCTGTAACACAACGGAATGTGGAAAAAGCCAAGGGGTGTGAATACTTTCTGAAGGCACTGTATACAGTGCCTTCGGAAAGTATTCAGACCCATTCCCTTTTTCCACATTTTGTTACAGTACAGCCTTATTCTAAAAATGATTAAATTATATATATAAAAAAACATAAATACCTTATTACAAAAGTGTTTAGACCCTTTTCTATGAGACTAGAAATTTAATTCAGGTGCATCCTTGAGATGTTTCTACAACTTGATTGGAGTCCACCTGTGGTAAATTCAATTGACTGGACATAATTTGGAAAGGAACACACCTGTCTATATAAGGTCCCACAGTTCACAGTGGACGTCAGAGCAAAAACCAAGCCATTAGGTTGAAGGAATTGTCCGTAGAGCTCCGAAAGGATTGTGTCGAGGCACAGACCTGGGGAAGGGTACCAAAACATTTCTTCAGCATTGAAGCTGAAAACTGTTGTTCTGATTAAAGAGGCAATAAAACTGGCCTTTAGACTAGTTGAGTATCTGGAGCATCACGACCAGTGATGGTGATGGTAGTAGAGCCTCCACGACCAGTGAAGGTTTCTCAGAGCTTCCGGTCATTTCCGGTCACAACTTGTAGACTTGTTTAGGTGCTGCTGTGCGTTTTGTTGCTAACCTTACTTTGTTACCTGCCAACTTCACGGTTTTTACTTTTTAATTACCGTTTATATTTTTAGTTTTTCCCTCACTCAACTTTTTTCACTCCACCAGTCGAAGCTAAGTAGTAACATTAACATGATGCCTTCTAATTGCAGTCGCTGTACTCATAATATACAGGAGAACGATCGCCTTACGGCGAGGATAGCTTCAGACGCAATCGTTAGGCAAGGGTAATTTCAGTGTAGGAATGGATGAAACAGCGTCTGTGCCACCAGTAACTACAGATAGTAGTATAAATCCCCTCGCACGGTCCCCGCAGCCGGACAACTTTCTCATGGCTTCTGGAAGGAAATGCTGTAGGAATGCTCAACCGGTGTCGCTTTTACAGCCGACAGAAACTTTCAACCGGTTCTCCCCATTAAGCAGGGAGTCGGAGTCAGAGGCTGAGCCTTCTCTGGTCTCTACTCCTCCTGTTACGGGGTCTGAGACTCCGAAGCCTCCCACCATTAGCTCAGACAAATTGAAAACTTTAGTCATTGGCGACTCCATTACCCGCAGTATTAGACTTAAAACGAATCATCCAGAGATCACACACTGTTTACCAGGGTGCAGGGCTACTGACGTTAAGGCTAATCTGAAGATGGTGCTGGCTAAAGCTAAAACTGGCGAGTGTAGAGAGTATAGGGATATTGTTATCAACGTCGGCACCAATGATGTTAGGATGAAACAGTCAGAGGTCACCAAGCGCAACATAGCTTCAGCGTGTAAATCAGCTAGAAAGATGTGTCGGCATCGAGTAATTGTCTCTGGCCCCCTCCCAGTTAGGGGGAGTGATGAGCTCTACAGCAGAGTCTCACAACTCAATCGCTGGTTGAAAACTGTTTTCTGCCCCTCCCAAAAGACAGAATTTGTAGATAATTGGCCTGCTTTCTGGGACTCACCCACAAACAGGACCAAGCCTGGCCTGCTGAGGAGTGACAGACTCCATCCTAGCTGGAGGGGTGCTCTCATCTTATCTACGAACATAGACATGGCTCAAACTCTTCTAGCTCCACAATGAGATAGGGTGCAGACCAGGCAGCAGGCTGTTAGCCACCCTGCCAGCTTAGTGGAGTCTGCCACTAGCACAGTCAGTGAAGTCAGCTTAGCTATCCCCATTGAGACGTGTTGAGACACTATCCCCGTGTCTGTGCCTCGACCTATTTTGGGCAAAACTCAACATGGCGGTGTTCACTTTAGCAATCTCACTGGAATAAAGACCTCCTCCATTCCTGCCATTATTGAAAGAGATTGTGATACCTCACATCTCAAAATAGGGCTACTTAATGTTAGATCCCTCACTTCCAAGGCAGTTATAGTTAATTAACTAATCTACGAACTAATGAACTGATCATAATCTTGATGTGATTGGCCTGACTGAAACATGGCTTAAGCCTGATGAATTTACTGTGTTAAATGAGGCCTCACCTCCTGGATACACTAGTGACCATATCCCCCGCGCATCCCGCAAAGGCGGAGGTGTTGCTAACATTTATGATAGCAAATTTTAATTTACAAAAAAAAACAACAACAACGTTTTTGTCTTTTGAGCATCTAGTCATGAAATCTATGCAGCCTACTCAGTCACTTTTTATAGCTACTGTTTACAGGCCTCCTGGGCCATATACAGCGTTCCTCACTGAGTTCACTGAATTCCTATCTATAGTCATAGCAGATAACATTTTTGGTGACTTTAATATTCACATGGAAAAGTCCACTGCAAAAGGCTTTCAGAGCCATCATCGACTCAGTGGGTTTTGTCCAACATGTCTCCGGACCTACTCACTGCCACAGTCATACTCTGGACCTAGTTTTGTCCCGTGGAATAAATGTTGTGGATCTTAATGTTTTTCCTCATAATCCTGGACTATCGGACCACCATTTTATTATGTTTGCAATCGCAACAAATAATCTGCTCAGACCCCAACCAAGGATCATCAAAAGTCGCGCTATAAATTCTCGGACAACCCAAAGATTCCTAGATACCCTTCCAGACTCCCTCCGCCTACCCAAGGAAGTCAGAGTACAAAAATCAGTTAACAACCTAACTGAGGAACTCAATTTAACCTTGCGCAATACCCTAGATGCAGTTGCACCCCTAAAAACTAAAAACATTTGTCATAAGAAACTAGCTCCCTGGTATACAGAAAATACCCGAGCTCTGAAGCAAGMTTCCAGAAAATTGGAACGGAAATGGCGCTACACCAAACTGGAAGTCTTCCGACTAGCTTGGAAAGACAGTACCGTGCACTATCRAAGAGCCCTCACTGCTGCTCGATCATCCTATGTTTCCAACTTAATTGAGGAAAATAAGAACACACACACGCCGACCGGAGCTAGCTTATTCTGAGCACACACCGTGCATGCGGCGACGAATGTGGCGACGAATGCGGGCCACCAAAAACGTTGTCGGAGGAAGGCCAGAGTCCGGCGGGAGCCGGGATGGCAGGTTGGATTAGAGGAATGTGCCCATTCCAAGACCGGGGACCGGGCAGAATCCGGGAAGAACAACCAGTTACCCGATTCCCCCCCCTGGGGTCCAGCTGGGAATGCTGCGCCTTGCGGACCAGGCCCTCGATGCCCCCAGATGAGTGTTGCTGCCAGACAGGAGGTAGGGAGGATGGTCTCTGGGTCAGACGATGTAGCTGCAGAGCTATGCAAGCAAGAGAGGGCGTCTGGCTTCACATTCTTGGACCCAGGGCGGTAGAAGATGTTGAAATTAAATCGAGTGAACAACATAGCCCAACGAGTCACCAACGTCATAGTTCCTCTCCGCGGGATTAAGACGATGGGAAAGGAAAGCGCAGGGATGCAGGTTTTGGTCCTGGGCAAAACGCTGGGACAGGACGGCCTCCACGCCAACGTCCGAGGCGTTGACCTCCACCACGAACTGACGGGACGGGTCCGGATGGATTAAGATGGGGGCTGTAGTGAACCGATGCTTGAGATCCGAAAACGCCCGGTCAGCAGCTGGGGACCACGTGAACAACGTCCTGAACAACGTCCTGAACAACGTCTATTTGCGCCCCTACTGGATGGAAATTATAAGTGTAGTGGCTGTGCTCAATGCAATGGCACTTATAAATGCAGATCCTTTAAACACCCACAAACGGGGAAATCGATCCCAATCAAAGGTATTATTACGTGCTCCACTAAGGCAGTTATTTATCTTATAACTTGTCCTTGAGGTAAAATTTATGTGGGTAAAACAAAGCGTGAATTAAAAGTACGTATCTCAGAGCATCGTAGCACCATTAGGTGCCAAAACTTGACCTACCCAGTTGCGGCCCACTTTTTGGAGGCAGGCCACTCGATTTCGTCACTGCGTTATATTGGCATCGAACATGTCACTCTCCCTAGGAGAGGGGGTGACCTTGATCATTTATTGTTAAAACGAGAGGCTGCTTGGATCTTTAACTTAAAGACCCTTGCTCCCTTCGGTCTCAACGTGGACTTTGATCTGAAGCCATTCTTGTGATTGTTGTGATTGTTGTGACTTTGCCATTGTGGTTGTTTGTAGGCTTGTGTGGTCTTAAGTGAGTCTATGATCGTATGCTATCCATTTGTATTTATTGTATGCTGCTCTTTCTATGCCATTTTAATATTTGAGAAATTAACCAATGATATTAGGCCACTCTTGGCCATGATTACAGACACCTGTGTGTCTTGACACTATATATAAACGAGTCATCCCGCAGTGTCTGTGATTGTACCCTGATGAAGACAGCTTGCCTGTCGAAACGTTGGTAAATTAAATATTTTTGCATCTGAGCTCCTAGAGTGTGCGGCTCTCCTTTATTTTTAAGACCACGTGAACGGAACCTTGGTTGAGTGCAGAGAGGGAGGGAAGCCAGGGTGCTGTAGCCCCAGATGAAGTGGAGGTAGAAATGAGAAAATCCCAAGAAACGTTGCAGCTGCACTCTGGATGTGGGTTGGGGCCACTCCACCCCGCTCTCACCTTGTCCAGATCCATCTGAATGTTCCCGGCAGCGATGACGTATCCCAGAAAGGAGATAATGGAGAGATAAAATTCACACTTCTCAGCCTTGACAAACAACTGGTTCTCCAGGAGGCGCTGGAGGACATGTCGGACGGAGAACATGCTCCTGAACCGAACGGGAAAAGACAATGATGTCGTCAAGGTAGACAAATATGAACCGGTTCAACCTGTCACAGAGCACATCATTGACCAGAGCCTGGAACACTGCAGGTGTCACGATCGTCTTGAGGTGAATGAATGGACCAAGGCGCAGCGTGATATGAATACATCTTCTTTTATTAGACGACGAAGATGAACACGAAATGAAACACTTATACAAACTATACAAAACAACAAACGACCGTGAAGCTACAAACGAAAGTGCACACACAAGCTACTTACGTTCAACATAGACAATCTCCCACAATCACCTAAAGCCTATGGCTGCCTTAAATATGGCTCCCAATCAGAGACAATTAATGACATCTGTCTCTGATTGAGAACCAAACCAGGCAACCATAGACTTTCCTAGAACTCTCTCCTGAACACAACCCCATACACTATACAACACCCCCTAAACAATACACACACCCTAAACTAGACAAAACACACAAACTTCTCATGTCACACCCTGACCTAACTAAAATAATAAAGAAAACAAAGAATACTAAGGCCAGGGCGTGACAGCAGGAGTGTTGGTCAGTCCGAATGGCATAACCAGATACTCTTAGTGCCTGCTAGCTGTGTTAAAGGCTGTCTTCCATTTGTCTCCTTCCCATATCCGAACCAGATGGTAGGCGTTCCGAAGGTCCAACTTCGAGAATACGGTCGCACCATGGGGAGGCTCGAAAGCCGAGGAGAGGAGTAGTAGCGGGTAACGGTTCTTTACAGTGATGTAATTAGCGCCCCGGTAGTCGATACACGGGCGCAGGGTTTTGACCTTCTTCTCCACAAAGAAGTACCCTGCGCCGTCAGGGGAGAAAGAAGGACGAATGATCCCTGCCCACACAGAGTCCTCAGTATACCCCTCCATGGTCTTGGTCTCCACACCAGACAGGGAATAAAGCCATCCCCGAGGCGGTGTAGTGCCAGGGAGGAGATCAATGGGGCAGTCATAGGGTCGATGCGGAGGAAGAGATGTGGCTCGGGCCTTGTTGAAAACCTCCCGGAGGTCCTGATACTCCGCGGGAACGGCGGAGAGATCAGAGACTTTACCAAAGCCTGCAGGAGGACGTCCAGGGGCAGACTGTGCAGCCTTGAGGCAATGCGCGTGGCAGAATGGGTTCCAAACGAGGATTGAACCCCTTAGCCCAGGCGATCAGGGGGTTTTGCCTGTGGAGCAATGACAATCCCAAAACCATGGGTGCAAGAGGAGATTCAATGAGCAGGAATTGCGTGGACTCACTGTGATTCCCTGACACTCATAGGTTGATGGGAATCGTACTGTGAGTGACCCTGCCAATTGAGCGTCCGTCCAACGCTCTGGCATACATGGGAACAGAGAGGAGTTGTGTGGAGATAACCAGCTCTGACACCATGGTATTGTCCATAAAGCTCTCGTCGGCCCCAGAGTCCATGATCACCCGCAGAGATTTAGACCCGTCACCCCACAACAGGATAGCATGGAGAGGAGTATGAGTAATGGGAGATGAGGGACTCCCTGTACATCTTTTAGAGCTCAGTCTGCGTAAATGTTCCTCAGGGGACAATCTAGCCCTGCCCAGTTGCATGGGCGCCGGAGGAGGAGAGTCAACAGTCCTCAATGATTTCTGAGGGAACTCGGTCGACATCGGATTGTCTCGGGAATACAGGCGTCGGGGATTTCTGGGGTTCTTTTGGCGGTGAGGGGAACACTGTGGAGGGGCATGTGTGCCCGGGAACAGATCTCCTCTCCCTACTGCGTTCCCGTAGTCGCCCATCGATCCTTATGGTCAAGTCTATGAGAGAGTCGAGGTCCAAGGGCAGCTCCCTTGTCCTTAATTCCCTCCGATAATCCATTAAAGAACGAGTTGAATAGGGATTCCAGGTCCCAGGGACACTTGGCGGCTATAGTGCGAGAGTCTACCACGTAATCTGCAACACTACGGGAGTCTTGACGCAGTTGAAGTAGCTTCCGAGCCGCCTCTCTCCCAGACAATGGAGAATCGAACACCTTCCTTACTTCCGCCACGAAATACTGCAGATTAAGGCAAACGGTGAATTGTTTCTCCCACACCATCGTAGCCCAGGTGAGTGCCCTCCCGAACATCAGCTTTGTAAGATATGCTATCTTTGAACGGACCGACAGAAACAAAGAGGGCTGCAGCTCGAAAATGAGGGAGCACTGGAAGAGAATCGCTCCGGAGGAGGTAATCAGGATTCTCGGGAAGCCAGGTTGGGGAGAAGCAACACTGGTAGTGGGGTTACTGAGAGTCTGGGAGGTTTCCGTTGTGGCTGGCTGCCTAATAGATAGTCCGCGGAGTAGTTCCAACAATGCACTGACAGCATGGTCATGGTATTCCGCCAAGGTGTGGAATCCTTCCATAAGGTTATGTAGTAACTCCTTGTGTCTTCCAATGGTGGCTCCTTGTGAGGAGACAGTGTTGCAGAGCTGGTCCGAGTCTGCAGGTTCAGTCATGGCCAGTTCGTACTATCAGGATGAGACGCAGTTGCAGACACGTGAAGCAGATGGTTCAAGTCTCAGAGATTTATTGAATATACAGGGGCAGGGAAAAGGCAGGTCGGGGACAGGCAGGGGTTAGTAATTCTGTTAATAGTTGGCAGACGTAGGGCCTCCCGGGTGGCGCAGTGGTCTAAGGCCACCAGAGATTCTGGGTTCGAGCCCAGGCTCTGTCTCGGCCCGGCCGCGACCGGGAGGCCCATGGGGCGGCGTACAATTGGCCCAGCGTCGTCCGGGTTAGGGAGGGTTTGGCCTGCAGGGATATCCTTGTCTCATCGCGCACTAGCGACTCCTGTGGCGGGCCTGGCGCAGTGCACGCTGACCAGGTTGCCAGGTGTACGGTGTTTCCTCCGACACATTGGTGCGGCTGGCTTCCGGGTTGGAGGTGCATTGTGTCAAGAAGCAGTGCGGCTTGGTTGGGTTGTGTTTCGGAGGACGCATGGCTCTTGACCTTCACCTCTCCCGAGTCCATACGGGAGTTGCAGCGATGAGACAAGACTGTAACTACTACCAATTGGATACCACGAAATTGGGGGGAAAAAAGGGGTAAAATAAAAAAAAAAAAAAAAAAAAATATATATATACATATAAAAGTTGGCAGACGTAGACGGCAAGCAGGCTCAGGGTCAGGACAGGCAAAACAGGTCGTAACCTGGGAGACTAGAACAAAAACAGATAGACGAAAAAACACAGCTATAAATCTACAGTTGGGCTTGAAGCTATCAGATTAAGTTAATTATAACCTAATGGTGCTTCGTACTACACAATTCACATCATTGAGACAGATGTTATTTATTTATTTCGCAAATACAAAATCACAGAGCCAAGCGGTTGCTTCCGGTCCTGCTGTGTTGAGGGGGAGTAGGTCTCCACTGGGACTTCAAGAATGTGGTTTATAGTTTGCTCCACCCCAAAAGCACAGAAGGGGCTTCATTTTTTTCCCATCGGTGGAGGTTGGCGAGGCATGGGAGGTGGCCAGTCTTGAACCTATTGAGGGTGGACCACTCCTTCCTGGGGAGGTTGAAACCAAATCAAATCAAATCAAATTTTATTAGTCACATACACATGGTTAGCAGATGTTAATGCGAGTGTAGCGAAATGCTTGTGCTTCTAGTTCCGACAATGCAGTAATAACAACAAGTAATCTAACCTAACAATTCCACAATACTACCTTACACACACACACAAGTGTAAAGGGATAAAGAATATGTACATAAAGATATATGAATGAGTGGTGGTACAGAACGGCATGGCAGATGCAGTAGATGGTATAGAGTACGGTATATACATATGAGATGAGTACTGTAGGGTATGTAAACATAAAGTGGCATAGTTTAAAGTGGCTAGTGGTACATGTATTACATAAAGATGGCAAGATGCAGTAGATGATATAGAGTACAGTATATACATATGAGATGGGTAATGTAGGGTATGTAAACATTATATTAAGTGGCATTGTTTAAAGTGGCTAGTGGTACATTTTTACATAATTTCCATCAATTCCCATTTTTAAAGTGGCTGGAGTTGAGTCAGTATGTTGGCAGCGGCCGCTAAATGTTAGTGGTGGCTGTTTAACAGTCTGATGGCCTTGAGATAGAAGCTGTTTTTCAGTCTCTCGGTCCCTGCTTTGATGCACCTGTACTGACCTCGCCTTCTGGATGATAGCGGGGTGAACAGGCAGTGGCTTGGGTGGTTGTTGTCCTTGATGATCTTTATGGCCTTCCTGTGACATCGGGTGGTGTAGGTGTCCTGGAGGGCAGGTAGTTTGCCCCCGGTGATGCGTTCTGCAGACCTCACTACCCTCTGGAGAGCCTTACGGTTGTGGGCGGAGCAGTTGCCGTACCAGGCGGTGATACAGCCCGACAGGATGCTCTCGATTGTGCATCTGTAGAAGTTTGTGAGTGCTTTTGGTGACAAGCCAAATTTCTTCAGCCTCCTGAGGTTGAAGAGGCGCTGCTGCGCCTTCTTCACAACGCTGTCTGTGTGGGTGGACCAATTCAGTTGGGACCAAACCAGGGGGCTGTTGTGTGGGGTAGTGATGAGGTGCTTATTTGTCCGGTCCAGTGACTATCATTCGTGTGTCCAGGTAAGATTTTTGTTGAATTCGTCAGTGGGTGGGTCTTTCCAAATTGGCTTTCTTGAGGGGAGGCTTTTCTTTGGTGGGTTGAAGAGCTCCACATGGAGTGGCAGGTGTGGGGCGTTGCAGACTTTTCCAATCATTTTGTGGGTAGTTTCAAGTCTTCGGATATGTGCGGGGGTGATGTTTGCTAGGACAAGGAGCCAGGGAAGCGGGGTGGATCGTAGTGTGCTAGTGATGATGCGCATGTTGTAAAAATGTTGTAAAAATGTTGTATTTCTGTGTGTTTGGCCTGATATGGTTCTCAATCAGAGGCAGCTGTCTATCATTGTCTCTGATTGACAATCATATTTAGGTAGCCTGTTCCCACCTGTGTTTGTGGGTGGTTGTTTCCGGTTTAGTGTTTGTGTCACCTTTCAGGACTGTGCGTTTGTCGTGTTTGTTGTTTTGTTTAGTGTTGCATATTTTATTAAATGATATGAACACTTACCACGCTGCACCTTGGTCCTCTTCTTCTCCTCCAGACGACAAGTGTTACAATATCACACAAATACACAAATAGAATAACACACTTTTAAAGAAGATAACCTGATTATTACACTAGTGCACTTCAAACAAGAAATACACAAACTTAATTGCACAACTGCCATCTAAACCCTGACCTTTCTTGCCTTCCTTGATGCAAAGTTATCAATTACATCATCATAAGAAATCTGCCCAACAATTGCTTGGTTAATACTGATGACAGAAAGGCCACTAAGGCGTTCCTGTGACATGGTGGACCTCAGGTAGGATTTGATGAGCTTCAGCTTTGAAAAACTCCTCTCTGCTTCAGCTAGGGTCACTGGAAGAGTAAGACTAATTCTGAGAGTGGTGCACAAATTTGAATACATTTCTGAGAGCTCCCTTTTGTGTATAAATATCAGCAGCTCAAGCAGGGTCATGGTCTTCGATGGCAAGTCAGGTAAGTTCTTCAGTTCCTGTGCAAGCTCTCTGCCATCCAAGTCTGAGTGTTCTTTATAGTGCAGTGTCATACTAAGGGCCTCACATTGTTCTGTCAGCTTCTCATTTGAGAGACTTTGGAAGGTTGACAGCACTCCAAACTTCTCTCCCACATTTTACAATGTGGAAAATCTTTCCTGAAGGGCTGAGGTTGCAGCATCAGCAACGACACTGAAAAATGTCACCTCCAGGTTCTTCAGGGCATCACTCAAAGGCTCATCAAATGATTCATATGAAAGTGCCACTTTGTAGACCTCAGCCTTTTTTTGTTGTACTGAAGAACGGCCTTTACATTCATACCCTCGCAAATATCCTTGGCTGACGTTTGTGCAGTCATAAAGTCTGTTGCCCTGTAGTTGCTGAGACCTCTCTCTGTCTTTCTGAGAAGACTGACTGCAACATCCACATGCATGCTGGGAGACTGCATCAGCTTGCTCACATGTTGGATCTGGCTCCAGATGTCATACCACACCACTGTACAGATGATGAAGCAGTATGATCCCACCTCCTCTGACAAGGACTGGGCCTCAATCTTTATCATAGGGTCTTTGGTTTGATCCCTCACCTCAATCAGTGCCTCTCTCACCACTGCTGCCTGATACCTCAACGGCTCGACGCTCTTAACTTTACTCTCCCACCTTGTCTCAGTCCACATCTTCAAAGTCATATCCACATGTTTTTTTCAAGATGTCCCATCGCTGTGTGGAGGCTGAGAACAAGGTGTACAGTTTCTGTAAGATGCCAAAGTAACCTGTGGCATCGACAGAACTTTTAGCAGCATCAGCCACAAACAGGTTCAATGTGTGAGCCCCAAATGGCACAAATAGAGCTTGTGGATTCATTTCCAGGAGTCTGGCTTGGACACCTTTGTTTTGCCTCTCATGTTAGCCCCATTATCATAAGACTGTCCTCTGCAGTCCTCAAAAGGAATTTTTAGCTCCTCTCATCTTTTGAGAATCAGGCATGCCAAATGTTGGTCTGTGGACTCCTCTGCCTCCAAAACCCCCATAAAATGTTCCTTTATGTGGGGCTCCTCCTTCAGTGACACAATTCTAGTCACAACTGACAACTGTCAGTGTGGCTGACATCTGAGGTGCTGTAACGTCCGTTGTTTGAAGGAGACCAAGGCGCAGCGTAATTTGTGGTCATCATGCTTATTTAAATGAGAACCAGCAACAAAATAACAAAGTGAAACCAAAAGGAACGTACCGTTCCGTAGGCTACAAGAGCTGTACAAAAACAAGATCCCACAACATAGGTGGGAAAAAAGGCTACCTAAGTATGATTCCCAATCAGAGACAACAATAGACAGCTGCCTCTGATTGGGAATCACACTCGGCCAAAATCAAAGAAATACAAAACATAGTAGCCCACCCCACATCACACCCTGACCTCACCAAATAGAGAAATAAAACGGCTCTCTAAGGTCAGGGCGTGACAGGTGCAATCTAGAATGATAGAGAAACATTTTGCCAGCTTGATGTCACTCACCATTATTGAAATGACCTTGCTGCTCAACAAATTAATGAGTTCATTCTGTATTTGGTGGCCAAGGTAGCTGGTGGTGCGACTCGAGGTCCCTTTTTGGACACGGTTAAGGTGCTCTTACATGACTGGATCAAATTGTGCCATCAGTTCAACATCTTTGAGGAAATTTCCATTTGATGGAGAGTACAGTGTTTCTGTGTGTCCCCTTAGTGCCAGATTTCTAATTGTCAGAGACTGCACAATAGCAGTCAGACGTGTCAACACCTCTCTCCATCTTATCCTCTCAGCCTCCACAAGTGCCATCTCATGCTTATCAATTGTTTCCCCTTTTTTGATCCTCATTGCCAGTTCATTCCATGTTTTCATGCAGCTTTGGTGTTCTGGGCTGCTGTCGTGTGAAGTCAGCAAAGAACTTGCATATTTCCAGTCTGTCAGTCCTGAGTTTGCTAAATAAATGTTCTTCTTAGAAAAGAGTTTGCAGCAGAAGCAGAAGAGGCTGTTGTTTCTTTCAGAATACACCAACCAACTTCTAGGGATTTTTTCACCACTCACTAAGGTCTTCCTGGAATACTGGTGGTGGCAACTTCTTCGATCACTCTCATTCCTTGGGAAAACAAATTTAGGTGGTACCTCACTTGAACCACTAGTTGTGTCCGAATTCTGTCAGAACTGAAGGCCAGTCAGCAGGGTCTGTAGACAGTGGTTCATCCTCAGCAGCAGGATTTGGTGGGGATGCCACTGCAAGCATTTCTAATGGAGAGCAGATGGGCATTAGTTTCACACGTTACTCACAGAATTTATGGAGGTGGAACACTCCACATACATACCCAGTAATAATAAAATCATCATTGTTCCCTACAATGTGGAAACTTAAAACTTTGAAAAAGGGAAATTATTTGTTTTTTTTATGTAATGCAGGGATGCACACATAAACACATGTGTGTGAACCCACACACCCACACACACACACACATGTGCATGTGCACAAACACACCTGAAGAATCCTGCTGGGGAGAAGTGGAAGCAAATGGGTCTTCATCCTCATCCTCAGGTTTAGACAACATTGTGAAGACACCTGTGAGGCTGAGGAGGTAGATGGCTCCTCATCCTGGCCAGTGCCAGAGGGTGCTCCAAAATATTTCTGAATTTGCATTGAAATACAGTATATGAGTCTGACACCCTAAATACATTTCTTGCACACTTAAATATACATGTCATTATGCACAATTTATCAAACTTTCAGAATAGGAACCAAATGAACCATACAACCGCCTAGGCTAATTCTAGGCATAAGACTATGCACTGTGCATTCTGTGAAAAGTTCATTTGTTACTTGTATTGACCACGACATCAGCTCCTCCCATCTTACCTGCCTCGTGTTATTTGTCCAAAAGACACATTCGTCATTGAACCTCTTACAGATCCCGCCTTGTTCATGAATATGTCCATTTATGAATATGTCCAAAAGACTCAATATATCACAAAAGATACAAAATATCTGCATAATATAGACATATTTGAAGTTAGCCTACAGCATCGGAAATTCCCCTTACTGAGCTCAGGACCTAGTCAATACAATCACACAAAACCTTTATGATGTCACCTCAATGAAAGTCAACCAAATAAATCATGTGCTAGTTAGGTTGTAATTGTTTTTCTGCAGGCTACACACATTATCATGATGAGACTGTGTGAAATTATATCCAATGTTATGTAAGCTAGTTGGACAGAAAATTGAATATTGTTGCCCTATGTGTAATAGCATAGCAAGCAACATAGTAACATAGGCTAACAAACATAAGTGTTATACTAGCCTATTTCATTACATGCATAATATTATACTCATAAAGCTGTCACGAGAATTTTCAATCCCAATGATAATAACTAACAATCAATAAGCTTTGACCAATCCCTGAGGTTTGTAAGACCCTGGGTATAATAATAATTAGGCAAAGACTCAGCTTCTGCAAAATGTTCGTACAGTTTATTCACGAGAACGTTCTCAAGTCCACAATACAAAGACATCCATTTTATAACTCACTCCCGACTTACGCACATACCTCCACACAAACAGTAGAATGCCTACACACATACAGTGGGGCAAAAAAGTATTTAGTCAGCCACCAATTGTGCAAGTTCTCCCACTTAAAAAGATGAGAGAGGCCTGTAATTTTCATCATAGGTACACTTCTTCAACTATGACAGACAAAATGAGAAAAAAAATCCAGAAAATCACATTGTAGGATTTTTTTATGAATTTATTTGCAAATTATGGTGGAAAATAAGTATTTGGTCAATAACAAAAGTTTATCTCAATACTTTGTTATATACCCTTTGTTGGCAATGACAGAGGTCAAACGTTTTCTGTAAGTCTTCACAAGGTTTTCACACACTGTTGCTGGTATTTTGGCCCATTCCTCCATGCAGATCTCCTCTAGAGCAGTGATGTTTTGGGGCTGTTGCTGGGCAACACGGACTTTCAACTCCCTCCAAAGATTTTCTATGGGGTTGAGATCTGGAGACTGGCTAGGCCACTCCAGGACCTTGAAATGCTTCGAAGCCACTCCTTCGTTGCCCGGGCGGTGTGTTTGGCGGTGTGTTTGGGCATTTTGTCTGTCATAGTTGAAGTGTACCTATGATGAAAATTACAGGCCTCTCTCATCTTTTTAAGTGGGAGAACTTGCACAATTGGTGGCTGACTAAATACTTTTTTGCCCCACTGTACATACACACGAACAGTAGGTGGGTTGTATCCTTCCCCATGGTTCTCACCACTGTTTATCACTACCAAGCTAGCAGTTCCATTCCCCCGAGATTAGAGGAACCTTGAAAGGACTCCCCGTCCTATCGTAAGTTTCTCAGAGTTCTAGCCAGGTGAGGTCATACACAGTTTAATTGTTCTCGGTATCTTCTTAGTCACACACACACACATTTCTACTTGTCCCGACCAAACCAAACATTTGTGTTGATTTGGCATCGATACATTACCCATCCCTCAACACTGTCAACCAAGAGTCAAGACTAAACCAATTCACCTTGGTGGTGTGCAGACTTGTTTTATATTATTCTTAACGATTTCGTACACAAACCAGAAAAAAATACAACAATATGTTTGTGAAACAATATACTCACAGTATTATGAATGAATGGTGGTTTATTTGGCAGCATTTCAGTGTGACTGATTTTACTAATTGCATTAGTACTGTACAAAGTTAGAGGTGCACTATTTGTTAGATTCCCCCGCTCCCACTACCTCGGGCTTCAAGTGGGGAGACCTGAGGTCAACCTACCCCCGCCCCCCTCTCCATCCCGTACTTCTGAGTGGGAGACCTTCCCAGGCAGTAGCCTGCCTAGCTCACAAACTAGGATCAGGGCGTCCACTCCGACAAGCTTCATTGACGTGACGTGCAAATGAGCGATAGAAAACCGATCGCGCAAATGTCACCATTCCAATTGTTTTGTGCGGGCGTCCCGTGCCGCCCCCGGCAAGATGCCACCCTAGGCGGCTGCCCATGTCGCCCATACCTAAATCCGCTACTGTCTGTTTGTCACGCCCTGACCGTAGAGAGCTTTTTATGTCTCTATTTTGGTTTGGTCAGGTTGTGATTTGGGTGGGCATTCTATGTTCTTTTTTCTATGTTTTGTATTTCTTTGTTTTGTCCGGGTATGGTTCTCAATCAGAGACAGCTGTCTGTCTATGGCTCTGATTGGGAACCATACTTAGGTAGCTTTTTCCCACATGGTTTTTGTGGGTAGTTATTTTCTGTTTAGTGTTTTGCACCTTACAGGACTGTTTCGGTTTTCATTTATTCTCTTGTTATTTTGTTTAGTGTTCAGTGTAAATAAAAAACATGAACACTTACCACGCTGTGCTTTGGTCCGACTACTCTTCTTCAGACGACGAAAACCGTTACACTGTTAGACAAGTAACTCTTTATCCACATTATAGCAGGGGGTGTAAAGCCATAACACATACGTTTTTCCAGCAGCAGACTGTGATCGATAATGTCAAAAGCTGCACTGAAGTCTAACAAGACACCCACCACAATCATTTTATCATATTTCTCTCAGCCAATCATCAGTCATTTGTGTAAGTGCTGTGCTTGTTGAGTGTCTTTTCCTATAAGAGTACTGACAGTGTGTTGTCAATTTGTTTTCTGTGAAATAGCATTGTATCTGGTCAAACACCATTTTTTCCAGAAGTTTACCTGTTGCCTGTTGCCTGTTGGTAACAGGCTGATTGGTTGGCTATTTGAGCCAGTAAAGAGGGCTTTACTATTCTTGTGTAGCGGAATGACTTTAGCTTCCCTCCAGGCCTGAGGGCACACACTTTCTAGTAGGCTTAAATTGAAGATGTGGCAAATAGGAGAGGCAATATCGTCTGCTATTATCCTCAGTAATTTTCCATCCAGATTGTCAGACCCCGGTGGCTTGTCATTGTTGATAGACAACTGTTTGTTTAAATCTATCAAATGTAGAGAACTTTACAGACCATGAGTGGTCCTGTTGCACTACATGTAATGAGGACATGAATAAGGGGTCCTTATGGTAGAACTGACCCTGCTCATTCCTGATTAATTTAGGATTTTATATAAATCTGACGGAGTTGACCAAATCTCTGGACACATGTTTTAGGAATCAAAGTTTTGAGAGAAATATTATTTGAAGTCAAAGAGGGCTATTGCAAGAAACTACATACGAAAAATGTTCAGTTAATATACATTTTTGCCAGTTTCTTTAAAACAAAATTAAACACTTTTTTGGACAGTTTGAAATTGGGATCCTTTGCTCCGGACAAGGGCATTTCCAGGCTTAGAGGCAGCATGGAAATTCATAAAATTGAAAGTATTTAATTCCAAAAACAACTTTTCCCTTATAAAATTCCCCTAAATGTACATTTTAAGCTAAAAGAATGCAACAGCAAAAGGATTGTCCCGACTTTCAAGAATCCCTGAGCTAATTTCCTGCTATTCTACGCGAGGCTGAGAGAAAATGTTCCAGTTTTAAAGTTAATTTCCTGGAACGTGGCCAAGAGGGCGGCAGGTAGCCTAGCAGTTAAGAGCATTGGGCCAGTAACTGAAGGTTCCTGGTTTGAATCCCTGAGCCAACTATGTGAAAAATTTGCCTGTGCCCTTGAGCAAGGCACTCAACCCTAATTCCTCCTGTAAGTTGCTCTGGTAAAGAGTGTTTGCTAAATTACTTAAATGTAAGAGGTCAGTGTGTACATAGTAGAGCACAATACAATAAAAACAATCCCTATGGTCAACAACATTTTCCTCTATCAGAGCTTTAAACTCAAAAAGTGATACCCTCTCCTCCAGTTTTAAAGTCTATTCTGCTGCTGAGAATGAGAGTGCTCGTGCTGTGGTACAAAGAGGGGTGGTAGCGGCACCTCATGTTGAGCAAGCTAGTTTGGAGATGAGGTTGTTCCTGGTTTTGACCTTGGCTGCTGTTGTCCTCATGTGCTCCTGGAAGGTGAGTGACCTGTTCAGGTCACCCTGAGGTATGTGGGGGTGGGGTGGTGCTGTAGCTTGTGGTTGTTCATCTACAGTAGATGTTGAGCTCTTTGTTGGCATTTGCGTTATTTTGGTGGACTATACTGGACACAGACAGACAGATAGCCAGGCTCACTACATGTAAACCCCCATCAGGGGACATCCTGCAGAAAGGAGGATCGGCAGTAGATGGAGCCATTGCTGCGTTACTGTGCACCTCTGTCATCAACCCACAAAGTATGGGCATTGGCGGGGGTCCATATTCACGGTGATGGACAGCGGTGGTAAGGACACTTCATCCCCCTACTACAAGATACCACACAGACATCCAACTATTGAAATCTCAGAGGGGGGATAAACACTTTTCATGCCATGTACCTTTGTTTATTTCAAAGGCACGGTCCGTCCCTCAGGAGTTTAATCCTGATCTACTGAGTGGATGCCCACAGATCTTTCAACTGATGACAGGTATTTGGAGTGAAAATGACTAAACATGAACATGGCTTGACTTGTTTCTGTTGCTGACAAGCATGTCCTTTCTCAGCGCAGTGTGAGCTGTTTTTCTAGTTACTCAAGCTTTCCTTCATGTTGGCTTCGTGGTGGGAATTCTGTGGAACTCCAGTAATCCTGGGGCAGCTATATCTTACTGATTAAGGCAGTATGTCAAGTGACAAACACACTATGCTGGTTTATAGGCAAGGATTTTCATTCCTTGGTTTAAAATCATTATTTAATGATGACATTTAGAGCCACTACAGTCATATATATGATTAATTTCCATAAATTACCTTTCCTCTCCAGACCCCAAAACTCCTGCCTCCGTTCTGACAAGCTGTCTGCTAATGTCAGCCTGCTTCTGGTTCTCCTCTCACTGCAAGAGGCAGATGGTTTTGCGGCTTCCTTTTGACTTCTCCCCTTTTCAATAAAATGGGATTATAAACGCACTAAACTGGACAAATGGCCAAAAATGCCATGTGCTGCGCTGTGAGCCAAGACCACACACAGTGAACAGCCAGTCAGTTGGCTTTGTTTTAAATACCACTAGTCAGTTTGTTATACAGACTATAAACCAACATCATCTTCATTTGTAAACATAATAGGGCAAACTTCCACAGAAAATTTGAGAAATTACTATACTAGGCGAAATTGAATGGCTTGGCAAAATCCCTAAAATAAATCTACTCCTGATAGGCTGAAAGGTCCAATACAGCCGTTTAAAAACATGTTTTATCTCAATGGTAACAATTAAGTACCTTACTGTCATTGTTTTCAATTAAAATGGTCAAAAAATATGATTTACCACTTTCTTGCAGGTATAACCCTTTTATACATATCAGTGGGTAACTGGCAAATTGGGAGGGGTGGGGTTGTTGTTAAACCATAGGGGATGTTTGCATTTCAAATTAGACCCGATACCTGTATTTTGGTAAAAAAAATAAAAAAAAAATAATGTTTGGTTGGGGCCACTTGCAGCCGGGGGCCCTAAGCAATCGCTTATGTCGCTCATGCCTGGAACCGGTCCTGCTGGGAGTGGGGAGGAGGTGATGTCACCAGGCAGGCCAAAACTCCATCCCACCAAAACAGGCTGACATTTCAAGCTGTCTTTTCAAAAAGCTCTTACATTAAAATTACATCATCATTTTCACAATTTCACAGTATTATTCCAACCTCATAATGTGGAAAAATATATTAAACAGAGGAAAATTGACTGCACTGGGCCTTTAAACATGTTGCGGACAAACAAACTAAGCTACAATCAGTAAGTGATAGCAATCTCAGGGATATGGAGATAGATACCATGACTGAAGACCATTTCAGATAGAGAGAGAGAGATAAATGGTGTGTAAAAAGTCTGTTTTCCCCCACCCCTGATTCCAGCCAGCCAATGGATTGGTGTCCCTGGAGAGATCCATGGGCATGAGCAGGCAGACTGGCTGTTTGGGAAACTCCCCTGGGCCAGCTTCTTCCATACCACCATCAAGCTGGCCAGAGAGGGTTTCCATGTACCCCAGGTCCTGAGCCACTTCATCCCACTGATCAACAGGGATGAGACCCTACCATTACGGTGCGTATGAAACCAGACAAACATCAACTAAGCTACAATCAGTAAATAATAACAATCTCAGGGATATGGAGATAGATAGATGCCGTGACCGAAGACCGTTGTGGAGAGAGAGAGAAGTCTGCTGTCCTGGGCTGCTTTATCCCACTGATCAACAGGGATGAGAACCACCCTAACATTACGGTAAGAAACACCCGGACCTGCAGCGCCAATCTGCAGTTCAAACAATAACAAAGTGCCATCCTCCCACTGATTTGGTCAACAGCTGAGGGACGGGTCTGGAAAAATTGTACCACTCTGAAATTCATGGACAAAGCTATGGATATAAGGACTTACCATTCATGATATCAACATTATAGTTTGAACCATGTTTTGGGGCTATACAGTGTTTACATTTACATTGTTTATTAAAAAGTCGTAAAACAAGCTGATATTTTGTTTAAAAGTATTTCAAGAGAGCAACTGTCAACCCATCATTCTGTCATCACATTGCAAGAAAATTACATTTGACCTGTCCTCTAGTAAGTTGTTTATAGATAAGGATGGAATCCTGCTGAAGGTTGGAGACACTGTGAAGTTCGAAAAAATTGCTGACACATTGGAGAAAATTGCAAACCAAGGGGCAGATGCTTTTTACACTGGAAAAGTAGCAGAGGATTTAATCTGCAACATAAAAGATATGCTCTTATGTAGAGCATAAACAATCATCATTAGCTTATTGATATTTGGTTAAACTGACGCATAACTGACATTGATGATAAGAATGTGAAGATTGAAAGCCTCATGGAGACCAGACATCATGCATTCCCACCTCCTTATTACATTTGACTTTTGTCTATAGAATACACCCTAAACTCAGCTTCTCTGATGGGAGAGCAAATACTCTTTATTAACCTATCAACGCTACATCGAAGCTTGTAAGTTTTCCAACGGACTAAGGAAGTACACCCGTGATCCACACTAACTAAGTGATATCACTAAGTAAGTTCCACAAGACTCCAGGCATAGGAAATCATTAAGGAATGATACAGTATAGGTCAAGACCAAGACGCTTCGTAAATCTAATGATCTAAGTGCTGTTTAACCCCAACAGGGTACTCTCAGGCTCATGTTGAGTGACAAGGGAGCATTATATACATCATCAGCTATTTTTGACCTTTATTTAACTAGGTAAGTCAGTTAAGGTCAAATTCTTATTTACAATGACGGCCTACCCCGGCCAAGACCTAACCCGGACGACGCTGGGCAAATTGTGCACCGCCCTATGGGACTCCCAATCACAGGCGGTTGTGATACAGCCTGGAATCGAACCAGGATCAGTATTGACACCTCTACCATTGAGATGCAGTGTCTTAGACCACTGTGGCACTCGGGAGTCTAAGGCACTGCTGCAAGCTTTGCTGTGCTCCAGTCTTAAATACTACTATCCATCCCTGGTCATTTTGACAGAGTGGAGTGGTCACGAAATGTGAGAAAAGACCCCATTTAGCCAATATCACATTTCTGTGTAGGTCATTTACTCTAGTGAAGTTAGTGAAGTCATAAGCCTGTGTTACTGGCTTCTGTGGAAACTGAGAGCTTTGATCCATAAATTGCAATGTGGAACATGAGCAGCTAACCTCACTAGAATTCATGTTTGTTTTAATGCCATTTGCTATCACAGTAACTCCAAATGTTGTTTGGGGGCCTGTTGTTGAAGGCATTTACCAGAGGCCTGCCACCAGCACTGAGACTGAGCTACGGATTTATTGAGTTCTCTCCTTTATGCTCAGCTGTCGTCAGCCAGGAACAGCAAAGGATTATTACAATCTTATGTGCTGAAGCAGAATCTATTAAACTACTGTGATCAGATATTCCTAGGTTTCTTTCACAGATTGTTCACAAGATGTCTTATCACTGCACACCTGCTAGCCCTGAGACATGGCTGTATACTCGTAGGCATCTGACTATGGCATCACAGGATTCTGCAGCCATGCCTCAGGGCTAAACACCTTTTCAAATCACTCACTATAGAATTAGGAATTAGAATAGTAACTTAATAGGATCTATATGTCACTCACACACAAAGCCAGCCCTCAAGATATTTAATTCAGATCTTAAGAACTGTGTACAGTTTATTCCAAACTGAACAGCAAACCATCCAAGAGGGTGAAACAAGAAGTGGCTAGTGGTTCAACATATAGTATACTGTTGCTACTGTAATGCAACATATAGTGTAACTCCAACATCCCTGATCAAGGTCCATTTCCTTCCTTTGACCAGAGAGCACTTAAGTTCACTGAGCAGCAGTTTGCTGACCACTTCAGGGCCATGTTTAGCGGTGATGAGACCTATGATGCCCAGTACAACATAGTCACTCCATACCTGGACACCATGGGCACCACACATGTGTCTGTGATGGCTGAGGATGGAACTGCTGTGTCTGTTATCTGCACTATCAACCACATGTGAGTAATTCACTGTGTAGAATCCTTACAACGACCATCATTGGGGTTATGTCATAGATGTATAATTGTCAATGACTTGTCAAATATCTTTTCAGGTTTGGATCCAGAGTGTTCTCCCCTATAACCAGTGTCATTTTCAACAATGAGTTGTCAGATGTCTGTGGGAATGCAGATCATAATGCCACCTTAATGATGGGTTTTATGGTTTGGCTTGCAAGTGAGCAGCCTCCCTCCTTCATGTCCGCTGTTGTTTTGCAGTCCAAGTACAAAACCCTGGTGATTGGCGGGTCGAGTGGCAGCATGATCACCACAGGGATGGCCTTGGTAAGTGACCATGGTATTAACAATATCGGATCAACATACACTTTGTATATATGCAGATACATTGAGACACACAATAACAAATATCTGTGTAACACTCAACTACTGAACATGGGTCCTTTTGTGAAGTGTAACTTTAAAAGAAATGTTTAAAGAAATGTTACATTTCACCTAATTTTAACATTATGTCATAAAGCAGTGGTTCTCAACTGGTTTTGCCTCGGTTCCCAAATTGAACCAGGTTGTCTCAGTGGCGATCCAATATTCACATTGCACATTCTTTTCCTTCCAATACCTGGAAAACTATTTTTAATATTGATAGTATGTGTGTCAGTTATATGACAAGGGAACAACAGTCCCACTTTTTTCATTGTCAATAATTAAATGTTGCCCATATTCTTGATGAAGAATGTTAAGGTCACTGGTTTGAGAACACAAAATCAACGAAATCCGCTAAATAGCAGCACTAATAATTGTATATTGAAAATACTGTAATAAAGAAAAATAGTTCAGAGGTTAAATTATAGGTTCATTATAATTTCTACACACTTTCAAGCTGGTTTTAGTCGTTTAAGTTCAAACTGGAGTATTTGTAAAAAAAAAATATATATACGATTATTATTATTTTTTTAATTACTCAGACACTCGCTGCCCATTCAAAACCTCCCCCACCAGTTGAGAATCGCTGTCCTAAAGAGCACATGTTCAACTTCATAAAAACATGTTTTCCCATCCCAAGAGGTGAAATAAAAAAATGACTATATGAAGTGCCTATTAAGTGCCAAATAAAGTAACAGGGTTGACCATAACAGGGTTCACGATTTCATCTTAAATCAGCGATAAATTCCATTGTGACAGGGGGAATTGAAGCTTGTTGTGTGCAACAGGGTATGGCAATTGAATTCACGCTTCACATTTTTGGTTTAATTATTGAAAAAGAAATTCGGGGTTGATGTGTTATGCTCGACCCTCTCAGTTTTCCATCACAAAACACCAGAAAATGGCCAAAAAGAGTAGAACCCGCTCACCTGATTTTACACTTTATTTTATTAATAACATTTTTTTAAGGAACAGTTTCACCATATTAAAAGAGTTCAGAGTTCAGTTCACGAAACAGGGTTGACCTTAAAATGAGGGATCACTAATCACACGAGATTAATTATCGTCTTCAGAAATGACTTTGTTAAAGGAACATAACAGCTAGGGCATTACAATGATGGTGAAAACTTGGAATCTTGTGGTTAAGTGGGTTAAAATCTTCATAGAAGTCACAGATGGTGCACTGATGGACATATCAAAATGCTGAATTTAAGCACTTTAGCAAGTCTTTATTAGATTTATCGAATTATCCATGTGGTCTATATTAAAGGGAACTTCTTTTAATATAACAGGCTTGTAAAACGTAATATTGGTAGACAACTTCTACTTAACAGGGACGCAAAAGGCACTCATTTCGTGGAAGACCCACATACTCCACTGTGTGGCCAATATTTCACTATATGTTCTAAAACACTCTGTACCTTAAACACACTGTCATCGTAACATTCACTTTCAGTCCACATGCAGTATAAGCTCCCTGGCAGTAGTCTGTCTCCTCATGGTCTCGTTTGTCTATTTCTCTCCTAGACCCACCTGTTGTTTGGAAAGAGTCTGGAAAAGGCTATCGCTGTCAATGTTGTGTTTGTGGATTGCAAGAACGCGCTAAAGTTTGAACCTGACTTTGACCAAGTAAGAGCACACATCATGGAACTCAACGATTAAAGAAGTATTCAGTTATGTTTCTAATAAATGATGGTCCATCACAGCTTTACACATCTGAGGGGGTAGTATTCCCAGGGTTTTCAGTCATTTCTGTATGTATTGTGCTCATAATTCAGTGTGTACAGCCTCCTGTTCCTATAACTGTCTTCCTCTCTCCATAAGACTATTGTGGAAGATCTGAAGGCTCTAGGGCCCACGGTGAAAGTTCCAAAGTACTTTTACAACGTGGTCAATACAGTGGAGAAGGACAATGGTTGTATCTAAGTAGTTTCACATGCCAGAAGGATGGGCAAGGCAGCTGGGTATTAATCTGCCAGACCGTTGGTCATTGTCAGTGGATATGGACAGTCTTCCAACTGTCAATATAGAGCAACTGTAGCATGGACATGGATCTGATTATACCTCCAACAAAGTGTGAGATGCGCATTTTTAGTTTTGCCTTTAATGGATTGTGCATAAAGCAAATGCTTCTCATCCCATTTATTACATCATCAACAGGCAAGGTGTAGAGCAGCAACCTGTGATATTAAGTCATAAATAGGAGCACATTTCATTGTAATGTATTGGATGATTGAGTAAGTGCCCAATGCTAGATCTGTCTTTTCTTTTCTTCTCTTCCCCATCCCCTTTTCTATAACTTATTGAATACTATTCCAGTACTGGAATGTATGTACTAAATAATATACAGTACCAGTCAAAAGTTTGGACACACCAACTCATTCATGACAGCTTTGCACACTCTGGGCATTCTCTCAACCAGCTTCATGAGGAATGCTTTTCCAACAGTTTTGAAGGAGTTTCGACATATGCTGAGCACTTGTTGGCTGCTTTTCCTTCACTCTGCGATCCAACCCAAACCATCTCAATTGGGTTGAGGTCGGGTGATTGTGGAGGCCAGGTCATCCCTTGCAGCACTGCGTCACTCTCCTTCGTGGTCAAATAGCCCTTACACAGCCTGGAGGTGACTTTTGGGTAATTGTACTGTTCAAAAACAAATGATAGTCCCAGTAAGTGCAAACCAGATGGGATGGCGTATCGCTGCAGAATGCTGTGGTAGCCATGCTGGTTTAGTGTGCCTTGAATTTTAAATAAATCACTGACAGTGTCACCAGCAAAGCACCCTCACACCTCCTCCTCCATGCGTCACGGTGGGAACCACACATGTGGAGATCATCCGTTCCTCTACTCTGCGTCTCACAAAGACACCGCGGTTGGAACCAAAAATTTCTAATTTGGACAGATTTCCACTGATCTAATGTCCATTGCTCGTGTTTCTTGGCCCAAGCAAGTCTCTTCTTCTTATTGGTGTCCTTTTTAACCACCGATAAATCTATGATAATCAAGCATTTCAATAAGAATTTTTCTACAGCTGGCCATGCTTTCCACCTGGCTACCCCACAACAGCTCTGCACCCCCCACAGCAACTTGCCCAAGCCTTCCCATTTCTCCTTCACCCAAATCCAGACAGCTGATGTTCTGAAAGAGCGGCAAAATCTGGACCCCTTCAAATCAGCTGGGCTAGACAATCTGGACCCTCTCTTTCTAAAATTATCCGTCGCAATTGTTGCAACCCCTATTACTAGCCTGTTCAACCTCTCTTTTGTATCGTCTGAGATCCCCAAAGATTGGAAAGCTGCCACGGTCATCCCCCTCTTCAAAGGGGGAAACACTCTAGACCCAAACTGTTACAGACCTATATCTATTCTACCCTGCCTTTCTAAGGTCTTCAAAAGTCAAGTTAACAAACAGATCACTGACCATTTTGAATCCCACTGTACCTTCTCCGCTATGCAATCTGTTTTCCGAGCTGGCCATGGGTGCACCTCAGCCACGCTCAAGGTCCTAAACAATATCATAACCGCCATTGATAAAAGACAATACTGTGCAGCCGTATTCACTTACCTCCCTAATCTTACTTCATTTGCACACACTGTATATAGACTTTTCTATTGTGTTATTGACTGTACGTTTGTTTATTCCATGTGTAACTCTGTGTTGTTGTTTGTGTCGCACTGCTTTGCTTTATTTTGGCCAGGTCGCAGTTGTAAATGAGAACTTGTTCTCAACCGGCCTACCTGGTTAAATAAAGGTGAAATAAAAAAATACAAATTAGTAGTGGTTTCTTTGCAGCAATTCGACCATGAAGGCTTGATTCACACACTCCTCTGAACAGTTGATGTTGAGATGTATCTGTTACTTGAACTCTGTGAAGCATTTATTTGGGCTGCATTCTGAGGTGCAGTTAACTCTAATGAATTTATCCTCTGCAGCAGAGATAACTCTGGGTCTTCCTTTCCTATGGCGGTCCTCATGAGTGCCAGTTTCATCATAGTGTTTGATGGCTTTGCGACTGCACTTGAAGAAACTTTCAAAGTTCTTGAAATGTTCCGTATTGACTGACCTTCATGTCTTAAAGTAATGATGGACTGTCGTTTCTCTTTGCTTATTTGAGCTGTTCTTGCCATAATATGGACTTGATCTTTCACCAAGTAGGGCTATCTTCTGTACACCACATCTACCTTGTCACAACACAACTGATTGGCTCAAATGCATTAAGAAGGAAAGAAATTCTACAAATTAACTTTTAACAAGGCACACCTTGTGAGGCACATCTCATGAAGCTGGTTGAGAGAATGCAAGAGTGTGCAAAGCTGTCATCAAGGTGAAGGGTGGCTACTTTGAAGAATATCAAATATCAAATATATTTTGATTTGTTTAACACTTTTTTGGTTACTACATGATTCCATATGTGTTATTTCATAGTTTTGATGTCTTTACTATTATTCTACAATGTAGAAAATAGTAAAAATAAAGAAAAACCCTTGAATGAGTAGGTGTGTCCAAACTTTGGACTGGTACTGTATATGGAAGGAGACTTTTAATATCTGTTAATATGTATCTATACAATATGTCTATGCAATATATATATTTCTATCCTATTTTAGTACTTAACAGCATTAATGTTATCATCATTTCTAAAATTAAATTATTTCTATTGATCCTTTCTTCATTTTAATAGTATAGTTGTTATTTTAATATCTGTATTATAAGATAGCTCTGTTTATTTTACCTATATGTTCTCTGAGTTAATGAAAGTTTCATATTTGGTGGCCACAAGCATATTAACAGGCCTACAGCCACATGGCCTTTATCATTTATTCATATGCTGCGTGACTCATAAATACAGATCACTGTTGGATAGGCATATGTAATATCTGATTTGTCATGGGAGTGGTGTTATATTAGCTGTGGTCTATCATGTTGGTGATAGAAAAATGTTGAGGTAATACTGAAAGTTAATATCGGGCATCACAGATTATGAGAGCATCCTACTGTTGACACCCCTAACAGAACAGCTCCTCATATCATCAATTTGGTCTTCTGTCTGTCAGGAGGTGCAGAGGGAAGAGCTTGTCTGCTCCAAATGTGAGAAACTGAGAGCTGTTGTGTTGCTATGGGGCCATAAAAAAAAAAATCCCCCTTGGGGAATGAGTGATGTTTCATAAGCAGAGCTCATCCCTATTGAAATCTGCTGGATAATTCAGTTGCTCTCTACCAGATTGTATTAGGAGCTGTCTGTTTGACCTCTTGGGGTTTCCCTTTTTTACAGTGTGCTGGAGCAAGATAATCAAATCAGTAAATGATTAATTGCAGATACAAGCTCTTTCCTGGATCAAAGTTTCTGAGGGATCAAATCAAATCAAATCAAATCAAATTTTATTAGTCACATACACATGGTTAGCAGATGTTAATGCGAGTGTAGCGAAATGCTTGTGCTTCTAGTTCCGACAATGCAGTAATAACCAACAAGTAATCTAACCTAACAATTCCACAACTACTACCTTATACACACACACAAGTGTAAAGGGATAAAGAATATGTACATAAAGATATATGAATGAGTGGTGGTACAGAACGGCATGGCAAGATGCAGTAGATGCGTATAAGTACATGTATATACATATGAGATGAGTACTGTAGGGTATGTAAACATAAAGTGGCATAGTTTAAAGTGGCTAGTGGTTACATGATTACATAAGATGGCAAGATGCAGTAGATGATATAGAGTACAGTATATACATATGAGATGGTAATGTAGGTATGTAAACATTATATTAAGGTGGCATTGTTTAAAGTGGCTAGTGTAATTTTTACATAATTTCCATCCAATTCCCATTTTTAAAGTGGCTGAGTGAGTCAGTATGTTGGCACGGCCGCTAATTTAGTGGTGGCTGTTAACAGTCTATGGCCTTGAGATAGAAGCTGTTTTTCAGTCTCTCGGTCCCTGCTTTGATGCACCTGTACTGACCTCGCCTTCTGGATGATAGCGGGGTGAACAGGCAGTGGCTTGGGTGGTTTGTCCTTGATGATCTTTATGCCTTCCTTGACATCGGGTGTGTAGGTGTCCTGGAGGCAGTAGTTCCCCGGTGGTGCGTTCTGCAACCTCACTACCCTCTGGAGAGCCTTACGGTTGTGGGCGGAGCAGTTGCCTACCAGGCGGTGATACAGCCCGAAGGATGCTCTCGATTTGCATCTGTAGAAGTTTGTGATGCTTTTGGTGACAAGCCGAATTTCTTCAGCCTCCTGAGGTTGAAGAGGCGCTGCTGCGCCTTCTTCACAACGCTGTCTGTGTGGTGTGGACCAATTCAATTTGTCCGTGATGTGTACACCGAGGAACTTAAAACTTTCCACCTCTCCACTACTGACCCGTCGATGTGGATAGGGGGTGCTCCCTCTGCTGTTTCCTGAAGTCCACAATCATCTCCTTGTTTTGTTGACGTTGAGTGTGAGGTTATTTTCCTGACACCACACTCCGAGCGCCTCACCTCCTCCCTGTAGGCCGTCTCGTCGTTGTTGGTAATCAAGCCTACCACTGTAGTGTCATCGCAGAACTTTGATGATTGAGTTGGAGCGTGCATGGCCACGCAGTCGTGGGTGAACAGGGAGTACAGGAGAAGGCTCAGAACGCACCCTTGTGGGGCCCCAGTGTTGAGGATCAGCGGGTGGAATGTTGTTACCTACCCTCACCACCTGGGGGCGGCCCGTCAGAAGTCCAGGACCCAGTTGCACAGGCGGGTCGAGACCCAGGGTCTCGAGCTGATGACGAGTTTGGAGGGTACTATGGTGTAAATGCTGAGTTGTAATCGATGAACAGCATTCTCACAGGGTATTCCTCTTGTCCAGATGGGTTAGGGCAGTGTGCAGTGTGGTTGCGATTGCGTCGTCTGTGACCTATTGGTCGGTAAGCAAATTGGAGTGGTCTAGGTGTCCGGTAGGGTGGAGGTGATATGGTCCTTGACTAGTCTCTCAAAGCACTTCATGATGACGGAAGTGAGTATGCTACGGGGCGGTAGTCGTTTAGCTCAGTTACCTTAGCTTTCTTGGAACAGAACAATGGTGGCCCTCTTGAAGCATGTGGGAACAGCAGACGTGATAAGGATTGATTGAATATGTCCGTAAACACACCAGCCAGCTGGTCTGCGCATGCTCTGAGGACGCGGCTGGGAATGTCGTCTGGGCCTGCAGCCTTGCGAGGGTTAACACGTTTAAATGTTTTACTCACCTCGGCTGCATGAAGGAGACCCGCAGGTTTTGGTAGGGGCCGTGTCAGTGGCACTGTATTGTCCTCAAAGCGGGCAAAAAAGTTGTTTAGCCTGTCTGGGAGGCAAGACATCTGCGTCCGCGACGGGGCTGGTTTTCTTTTTGTAATCCGTGATTGACTGAGACCCTGCCACATACCTCTTGTGTCTGAGCTGTTGAATTGCGACTCGATTTTGTCTCTGTCCTGGGACTTAGCCTGTTTGATTGCCTTGCGAGAGAATAGCTACACTGTTTGTATTCGTCATGCTTCCGGTCACCTGCCCTGGTTAAAAGCAGTGGTTCGTGCTTTCAGTTTCACGCGAATGCTGCCGTCAATCCACGGTTTCTGGTTGGGAATGTTTTAATCGGTGCTTGTGTGGGTACGACATCGTCAATGCACTTCCTAATGAACTCGCTCACCGAATCAGCATATTCGTCAAATTGTGTTGGACGCAATGCGGAACATATTCCAATCCGCGTGATCGAAGCAGTCTTGAAGCGTGGATTCAGATTGGTCGGACCAGCGTTGAACAGACCTGAGCGCGGGAGTTTTGTTTTTAGTTTCTGTTTGTAGGCTGGAATCAACAAAATGGAGTCGTGGTCAGCTTTTCCGAAAGGGGGGCGGGAGGGCCTTATATGCGTCCGGAAATTAGTATAACAATGATCTAGGGTTTTTCCAGCCCTGGTAGCACAATCGATATGCTGATAGAATTTAGGGAGTTTTGTTTTAGATTAGCCTTGTTAAAATCCCCAGCTACGATGAATGCAGCCTCAGGTGTGTGGTTTCCAGTTTACAAAGAGTCAGATAAAGTTCGTTCAGGCGCCATCGATGTGTCTGCTTGGGGGGAATATATACGGCTGTGATTATGATTGAAGAGAATTCCCTTGGTAGATAATGCGGTCGACATTTGATTGTGAGGAGTTCAGATCAGGTGAACAGAATGACTTGAGTTCCTGTGTGTTGTTATGATGACACACCACGTCTCGTTAATCATAAGGCATACCCAACCCTCTTCTTACCAGAAAGATGTTTGTTTCTGTCGGCGCGATGCATGAAGAAACCAGCTGGCTGCACCGACTCCGTTAGCGTCTCTTGAGTTAGCCATTTTCCGTGAAGCAGAGCACGTTGCAATCCCTGATGTCTCTCTGGAATGCTACCCGTGCTCGGATTTCATCAACCTTATTGTCAAGAGACTGACATTGGCGAGTAGTATGCTAGGGAGTGGAGCGCGATGTGCCCGTCTCCGAAGCCTGACCACGAGACCGCCTCGTTTGCCCTTTTACGGCGTCGCACAGGGTCGCCGGCTGGATCAGATCCATGTATTGGGTGGAAGGCAAAACACTGGATCCGTTTCGGGAAAGTCATATTCCTGGTAGGAACGATGATGAGTTGACGTTAATCGTATATTCAGTAGTTCCTCCCGACTGTATGTAATGAAACCTAAGATTACCTGGGGTACCGATGTAAGAAATAACACATAAAAAAGCAAAATACTGCATATTTTCCAAGGAACGCGAAGCGAGGCGGCTATCTCTTTTCGGCGCCGGCGCCGGATACGGATTAAACTGCTCTTTTGTTTCCATGCTCTTTTTATTGTCTGATCATAGCAAGTGTTGTTCATATATAATCTTTTTACTTCAATACTGTAAATGTAATCTGATCTGTTGGTATGATTATCATTGCCAGTCCAGAAGTTGTTAGCGTAGTAAACATATTGATTGCATCGCCGGAAGATTGAAGGGACTTCTATGTCAATGGTAGAAACTTTCATTGTGCCTTCAGAAATCATTCCCTCCCCTTGACCTGTTCAACGTTGTGTTACAGCCTGAATTTAAAATGGGTTATATTGATACTTTGTGTCACTGGCTTACACACAATACCCCAGAATGCCAAAGTGGTATTATGTTTTTCGATTTGTTGACAACAAAAAAAAGGAAAAGCTGAAATGTCTGGAGTCAATAAGTATTCAACCCCTATGTTATGGCAAGCCTAAATAAGTTCAGGAGTAAATATTTGCTTAACAAGTCACATAATAAGTTGCATGGACTCTGTGTGCAATACTAATGGTTAACATAATTTTTTAATGACTACCTCATCTCTACAATTATCTGTAAGGTCCCTCAGTCAAGCAATGAATTTCAAACCACGAAGATCAGGAAGGTTTTCCAATGCCTCGCAAAGAAGAGTCCATGCACCTAGTGGTAAATGTGCAAAAAATTGTTTACAGACATTAAATATCCCTTTGAGCATGGTGAAATTATTAATTACACTGGATGGTGTATCAATACATCCAGTCACTACAAAGATAAAGGTGCCCTTCCTAACTCAGTTGCCGTTAGGTGTTCTTCCTAACTCGGATAGGAGAAAACTAAGGATGGATCAACAACATTGTAGTTACTCCACAATACTAACCTAATTGACAGAATGAAAAGAAGAACGCCTGTACAGAATACAAATATTCCAAAACATTCATCCTGTTTGCAACAAGGCACTAAAGTAATACTGCAAAAAATGTGGCAAAGCAATTTAACTTTTTGTTCTGAATACAAAATGTAATGCTTGGGGCAAATCCAATAAAACACATTACTGAGTACCACTCTCCATATTTTCAAGCATAGAGGTGGCTGCATAATGTTATGGGTGCACTTGTAATCGTTAAGGACTGGGGAGTTTTCAGGATAAAAAAGAAACGTAATGGAGCTAAGCACAGGCAGAATCCTAGAGGAAAATCTGGTTCAGTCTGCTTTCTACCAGTCCCAGGGAAATGAATTCACCATTCAGTAGGACAATAACTTAAAACACAAGGCCAAATATGCACTGGAGTTGCTTACCAAGAAGACAGTGACATCTACTTGAAAATCTATAGCAAGACCTGAAAATGGTTGTCTAGCAATGATCAGCAACCAATTTGACAGAGCTTGAAGAATTTAAAAAAGAATAATGCGCAAGTGTTGCACAATCTAGGTTTGGAAAGCTCTTAGGGGACGATTCCAACTCAGGTAATTACGCCTTTCTTACGCACGCCTTTCCTATGCACTTCTCAGTAATTGGCGTGGTTCCCTGGCACGTGGTGAATAAATGTAATTCAACTGCTGAAAATCCACCCACTTGCTGGCCAACTGATTTTCTTGTGGAGTTTTCTTTCAATATTTTCAGTACATTTGGTGTACCTTTTAGTTTGAATTTTGTCAACAGACTCAATAGAATATATCGAGAGAACGGGTTCAGAATATTAGGGATCAATGAAAGAAAGCCATCTAAATGTATGTATATTTAGATAAACGTAACAAATGAAGGTAAATGCAACAATGGAATTAAATGGAATGATAATGTAGGCTTTACCAGCTGAAGGGAACTAACAGTAAATTGGCAGTTGAATATGTGTTGTTATTAGGCCTACTGACCGTCGATACTGATAGTGGATAATATTTAACATGATAGAAATAGGAAACAGAGAAAGTCGGGGTAGCCTATAATTAAGACATTCGAGAGTGCCCATCCCTGCAAGTTAAAAGGTCGTACAATTTAAATTCTGCATAATGGCACAGCATTTCATAAACTTTACTGTGGGAAAGTTGATAGTCAGCAAGTCAGTTAAGAACAAATTCTTATTTACAATGCTGGCCAAACCCTAACCCGGACGACGCCGCCCTATGGGACTCCCAATCGCGGCAGGTTGTGATACAACCTGGAATCGAACCAGGGTCTGTAGTGTCACCTCTAAGGCAGTGGTCTAAGGCACTGCACTGAGATGCAGTGCCTTAGACCACTGCGCCACTCGGGAGCCATGTCAATTTTAATATGACAAAAATTTGCTAGCTAGCTAACCAATAACTTTAACGATTTATTCAAGAGACAACAAGTGCTCATTGTGCAAATGTATTTATGATATCAATAAACATTGGAGACTAAATATAGTTTACAATCTACACCAACCCCGCCTGTTTTGCCCCATGATTGCGCATGCGTCGGTTTTGTAGCTAAACTCTGATGCTCGTCGGATGTGGCAGGGCTTGCAAAATATTACGGAAACCCAGCCGCGAGCTGCCCAGTGACATGCGCCTACCAGACGGGCTAAATGCCTTTTATGCTCGCTTTGAGGCAAGCAACACTGAAGCATGCATGAGAGCACCAGCTGTTCTGGATGACTGCGTGATCGCGCCCTCCGTAGCCGATGTGAGCAAGACCTTTAAACAGTTCAACATTCACATGGCCGTGGGGCCAGACGGATTACCAGGACGTGTACTCACAGCATGCGTGGTCCAACTAGCAAGTGTCTTCACTGACATTTTCAACCTCTCCCTGACCGAGTCTGTAATACCTACATGTTTCAAGCAGACCACCATAATCCCTGTGGCCAAGAAAGCAAAGGTAACCTGCCTAAATGACTACTGCCCAGTAGCACTCACGTCAACACCATCATCCCGGAAACTCTAGACCCACTCCAATTTGCATACTGCCCTAACAGATCCACAGATTATGCAATCTCAATTGTACTCCACACTGTCCTTTCCCACCTGGACAAAAAGAACACCTATGTGAGAATGCTGTTAATTGAGTACAAAGCTCATCACTAAGCTAAGGACCCTGGGACTAAACATCTCCCTCTGCAACTGGATCATTGACTTCCTGAAGGGCCGCCCCCAGGTGGTAAGGGTAGGCAACAACACATCTGCCACACTGATCCTCAACACATTGTTTATTTTCAGCGCGCTGGAGAGGTTTCAAACAACTCAATGCACCAAGTACACATGTCGATCAGGAGCTCAACCGGGGCAGTCCCGTTAGTTCCCTTATATACTGGTTACAGACACGTTGCATAGGCATAGTTCATAGGGTTGGTTCCGGTATTTGTCTGGCACATCTCCTTTCTTAACCTAAATAACAGCGTTCTGCCAGATGGTCCTAAGGAGGAGGTCATGATGCCCCCCCCCCCCCCCCTCATATTTTTACCAGGCACAGGCAGGAACCAAGGTTTGTTTATGACACCAAAGACAAGATTAACATTTTCATGACTGTAAAATTTTATTCACAATGGCAACTGCTTGGCATCCGACCGTAAGGCGCTACAGAGAGTAGTGCGTACAGCCCAGTAGAGCCAAGCTTCCTGCCATCCAGGACCTATATACTAGGCCAGGGGTGGGCAATTCCAGTCCTCGAGGGCCAGATTGGTGACACAGTTTTGCCCCAGCTCCAGCTAACACACCTGACTCCAATAATCACCTAATCATGAACTTCAGTTTAGAATGCAATTTGATTAATCAGCTTTGTTTGCTGGGATGGAGAAAAAGTGTGACACCAATCAGGCTCCCGAGGACTGGTGTTGCCCAACCCTGTACCAGGCGGTGTCAGCGGAATGCCCAAAACAATTTCAAAGGCTCCAGTCACCCAAGTCATAGACTGTTCTCTCTGTTATCACACGGCAAGCGGTACCAGGGAGTGTCAAGTCTAGGTCCAAAGCCAAGTCTACCCCCAAGCCATAAGACTGTTGAACAATTAATAAAATGGCCACCCAAACTATTTGCATTGACCCCTCCCACCCTTTTGTTTTTACACTGATGCTACTCGTTGTTTATTATCTATGCATAGTCACTTTACCCCTACCTACATGCACAAATTACCTCGACTACCCCCGCACATTGACTCRGTACCGGTACCCCCTGTATATAGCCTCGCTTTTTTATTGTGTTACTTTGTTTTTCTTTTTTTACTTTGATTGATTTAGTAAATATTTTCTTAACTCTACTTTCTTAAAACTGCATTGTTGGTTAATGGCTTGTAAGTAAGAATTTCACGGTAAGGTCTACACCTGTTGTATTCGGCACATGTGACAAATAACATTTGATTTGATTTAAACAACCAACCCGTTTATGGAGAATGGTGTTATTTCTATCTGAAAAAATAAAGTAGATGCTGTTTCCACTTGGAACCGGTAGGTTCGCTAGACCTTATTTATGGTTTCCTCACATGTAACGGTGGTGGAATTATTAGGGAATTAAGTCAAGGTCAGAATACAACGTATCTGTGAACACACCTCCGCCACACCTTAATTTATTCAATCTCCACCCAAAACGAATAGCAGGTGAATAGCACGGTATTCTCATGCTTAAGTTAATCGTCAGAATACGCATAGAGAAAAAAGTGCAAAAAAAGGGAATTACGTTCCATTTACGCCCGCTTAACTCGGGTCAGAATCAGGCCCTTAGAGACTTACCCAGAAAGACTCACAGCTATAATCACTGCCAAAGGTGCTTCTACAAAGTATTGACTCAGGGGTGTAAATAAGTATGTAAATGAGATATTTCCATATTTAATTTTCAATACATTTGAAACATTTCTAAAAACATGTTTTCACTTTCTCATTATGGGGAAGTGTGTGTAAATGGTTGAGAATTATTTATTTTTCAATCCATTTTGAATTCATGCTGTAACACAACACAATGTGGAATAAGTCAAGGGGTATGAATACTTTCTGAAGGGACTGTAGCTACACTATACAGAAAAGAAAAAATCTAACAAAAGAAATTCCCTTTGTTTTAGCAGAAGCAGGCTTGATTCTATAATCTATTCAAGTGTGCTTCCGCCTAACCCATTATGCAAACATTATTGCTCTATCAGACAAGAAGGATGGGTAACTACATTCTCAGAATTTCAGATCAGTTCAACTATTCACTGGACAAAGGAAGAGGATTCAGAAAGGATGAGGCTCTATCTGAATGAATACCACAACACACTGTATTTTATGACCTTCAGATACGTTTTGTGATTCTCTCTTCAAAGAATACCCCAGGAAGCCTCTAGTCATGAGCTGTGTGAACATAAGAGATACAGCAAATCTGCTCGTCTTAAAATATTAATAACAACCGAACTAAGACTTCTACATGTATGATGCTTGACTTACATATGCTATGTAAGCAAGACAAAATCTACAAGATGTGATGAAGTTACAGAGTGGCTTTCCTGAGGACTGTTACAGTGTGTATGTCTGACCTAGACCATGGCATTTGCGACATGGGGGATGTGACAGTCACACGGGGCCGTGACCATCTGTGGCAGCAGGAACAAAAGGACTGGGAGGAGAGGACGAGGGACAGAGTTAACCCTAATCTCGTGACTGACTCCCTGCCCCTGCCTCGCGCTGGTGCATGATGGGAGCTTCGGGTTTTTACTAGTGGAATGCAACAACGCAGATGACCCCGTGCCCTTGCACACAGCCACACAGTAACCCCCAACTCCAAAAACTCTAGCCTAGCCACCCGCATCCATCACCTCTGAAGCTTATAGTGCTGCTCTGTTGTTTATTGACTCTTCTATACATCCTCCTGTTTGTGCCAACAAGATCAGATCCACGGAAGATACCATTTCCATTGCTATTCACACGGCCGCAACACATCTGGACAAGAGGAACACCTAATGTGAGAATGCTATTAATTGACAACAGTTCAGCATTCAACTATTGTTCCCTCTAAGCTCGACACCAAGCTCAGAACCCTGGGTCTGGACACCACCCTCTGCAACTGGATCCTGGACATCCAGACGGGCAGACCACAGGCTGTGAGGATTGGTAACAACGCCTTCTCTACAATGACTCTTAACACAGGGGCCCCCCAAGGGTGTGTCCTCAGCCCTCTGCTGTACTCCCTGTTCACCCACGACGCGGGGCTTTGTCACAACACCAAGTCTATTATCAAGTTTGCTGGCGACACCACGGTTCTAGGCCTTATAACAACAACGAGTCAGCCTATTGGGAGAAGGTAAGTGACCTGGCATTGTGGTGCCAGGACAACAACCTCCCTCACGTCAGCAAAACAAAGGAGTTTATTGTTGACCTCAGGAGGCAGAGGAGGGAACATGGCCCGATCCACATCAACAGGACTGCAGTAGAGAGCAAACAACTTGAAGTTCCTCTGCGTCCACATCATCGAGGGCTTGACATGGACCAACAACACCACCACTCTTGTCAAGAGGAAGCAACAGCGTCTCTACTTCCTAAGGCGACTGAAGAAATTCATCATGCCACCCCGGGTCCACTCCAAATACTATTGCTGCACCATTGAGAGCGTCCTGACCAGTTGCATCACGGCCTGGTACGGGAATTGCTCCATTCACGACCGCAAGGCCCTCCAGCAGGTGGTGAAGACGGCCCAGCACATCACTGGGGCCGTGCTCCCACCCATCCAGGACATGTACTCGAAATGGAGCCTGAGGAAGGCCTGCAGCATCATCAAGGACCCCACACACTCCAGCCATGAGCTGTTTACTCACTTACCATCGGGCAGATGGTATCAGATCATGAGGTCTGATACTAAAAGGCCCAGAAACAGTTTCTATCTACAAGCCATCAGACTGCTGAACAGTTAAACTGGACTGGCCACCTGCTCTGATTCTCTGCACCTTTACAAACACACACACACACCTGTCTCTTATACACATCTAGATGTGTATAAGAGAACACACACACACACACACACACACACACACACACCTGCATTGCTTGCTGTTTGGGGTTTTAGGCAGGGTTTCTGCTGTCTCTTATACACATCTAGATGTGTATAAGAGACAGCACACACACACACACACACACACACACACACCTGCATTGCTTGCTGTTTGGGGTTTTAGGCAGGGTTTCTGTACAGCACTTTGATATATCAGCTGATGTAAGAAGGGCTATATAAATACATTTCATTGATTAACTTCAGCCTCCAAACAGTTGCTTAGATTCACCGTTTTTATTTGCAGTAAAATGTCATTCAAGATATGGCATGAGATATACATACAACGACCCAGTTGACAAATAGTATAACAATGACACACAACGCTACCATATATACAGCGTGAGAAAAATATTTTCCTGCCATAGTTCTCTCCCATTACAACACCTTTGATCTTGTATTTTTTAAACATACACATACCTTACATACAAAGCACTTTCCTGTGCTACATTTCAGTGAACATGACAGTAGTGGTATGTCATTACTATATTAATACCTTCCTCTTGTGTGTCCCCTAATTGTTCCAGCAGAGTAGGTTAGTGTGCTCATTTTCACAATTAGAATAATTACGGTAATTGCATGGTTCGACAAAGGACACAACGTCAAAGCAAGAATACAAACAGTTACGACAGTAATCAGACAATACACAACAGCAAATACAGATTAAACACCCTCACACATATTCAATCAGATGATACAAGTATATTACTTTGTGATTCAATTATTGTTATTCAATACATTGACTTCATTAATATCAGTTTGCTGAATGACCCTTATGTATATTATGGTTTCAGTGTGGTTAAGCTTCTTACATATTATTGCGAAAAACTATTAGATGACTTGGAAAAAACAGGTCAACGCATCAATGAGTTTGAAATGGATCTGAATTCAATACATTTCTTACAATTCTTTAAGTGCAATGCAGCATAGAGCTGCAGCTGGTAAACCCAACTTGACTACCACGTGTTATTTTAAAGACCACCTCTATTCAGCACTACACTATACTCAGCCCACCATGCTGATTATCAGCCCTGGCAATATAGCCTACAACGGAAATGTAACAGTCATGTTCCTCCCTTAAAACAAACAAACAAGTAAGCACATATAAATGTTAATAATGACATATTAGTATAAAGGGTGGTCAGTATGTGTTTACATTTTGGGTACCCTTTCTACAAAGAGATTAATGGGTCCACTCTTGGGGGTTGGCTGTACTGTCATTGATCCCACATGTATCCTGAAATGTAGTGGCTATGATAATGACTCAAATTGCTAAATGGAGCCGTGAATATCAGAGTTTTGGACACCGCAAACAATCAGTGAAAAAATCTGTCTATTGTTGAGTGCTACCTGTTGTCTTATAAGATGCCTTTGTTCATCTGCAGCGCACTAAAATAGCCTGTGGAAATACAACAGAGACATGTTTTGTGTCATCATTTACATCTACGTAGGTATTCACAAGTGGACATTTCGAAAGGGGGGGAAAAAGCAAAAAGTCTTGACTTAGCAGTTTTGCTGGCGTCACGTGACTGGTCGTCGGCTGTATAGTCTGTTGAACTTGTTTCATAGCCTTTGTTGAGAGATTAACAGAGAACACACAATGTGGAGCTAGGCCCTGCCTGCCAGGGATAGTCTCAGTGACAGTCCTGGTAGAGAACCCGGTTGGGACCTGCTGCTTCCAAACCAACAGCAGCTCATTAGACCACCAGCGTTATGCCGCTCCTCCGTCAAGCCGTCTGATCCGAAGTCCTTGGGATTTGCTCCACAGCTGCAACTTTAAGAGRGCGAGAGAGAGAGCACCTTTTCCTAAATTCGTTCAGCCCCCCTCCAATGAAACCACACCTCGTTCCCAGGAGCACCATCCGCCAACACAGTAAGTCACTAACATAATCGTCAGTTACTGCGGTGGTCTTGTGTGGGTTAACTCATAGATGGTGAGAGATTATTTGGTGGCTGTGTTGGGACAAGGGTCTCTGAATGTGTGGCGCTGAACATCCCTCGTGCCACAATGGGTGACTGGGCTCATGGTGTGAGGGGCAACAGGGGAAAGGTAGGAACTGGGAGCTGTGGGAAGGCCTTTTAAATACAGCAGGGCCATGCCAGGGGGAGGTCACCTCATCACCTCTCACAGTAGTGTAGGGTGAAGTCCTTCGAAACCTTTCCACCCCCAATACCCCACGGCTCCAGCTCATCTTCATCTTCCTCCTCTTCCTCTGCCTCCTCCTCGTAGTGGCTGGGCTCCTCGATGGAGGTTTCCATGTGGTAGCAGTAGGGCTGACCCTCTGTGTACTCGTAGATGGTGGGCAGGCTGCTCTTCAGGCTGCAGCGGCGTCGTAGGGCCACTAACAGAGGCTGGGGCATGGTGAAAATGTCCAAGTTGTTGCTCAAGTCGATCCAAACCAAGCTGGAGAACTTCTTGGGGTCCTTTAGGATCTCAGTCAGGTCTTTGACTATGGCCAGGGTCAGCCGGTTGCCATTGAGGGCCAGGGTGTTGAGTTTGGGCAGAGACCCCAGGTGGGGTAGCAGGATACGAAGGTTCTCGTCCTGGAGCTCTGTGAAACTGATGTCTACAGCCACCACTGCATCCCCACTGTTCTGGAGGTAGAAGGCCACGTGGCGTACGTCTCGACTGGAGAGAGGGATACCAGACAAGTCGACTCTGTCAGTGGATACCTTTCTCTGCAGGGTTGTCTTGAGACTGTAAAGGGATAAAAAATATATATTGAAAAAAGTTAAGATATCAGGAATGAGGGATATAGAGGGGCTGAGTGCTGAAATCAATTGTATCATCTATATGTGTGACCTAGGAACATGGCCTTCGTGCCATATTGTGTTTCCTGTGTTGTATAAAGGAAGGGGGTTGGGCACGCTTGGAGTGGAAGGCTGACAGATTCTCCAGCATGAGGATTTAGCAATGTACACTGTGAAGGGCCAAAACATACGAAACAACCTCCTCATTCAGAGAGTGAAAACCATTGCGTTCCTTATTACCAAAAGCCAAAAACATTTACCATCTGATTATATGACACAAAACATTACAGAGCTCATTTATAAAAGAGACCTTGGTCTCAACATGACTCAAAATAAAGGTTAAATAAAAACATTTATTGGCTTAATTCAAAAGTCAAACCATGAAATTGCAATCCTGATTCAATGATTGAAACGAGATGAAACAAAACATGTCTAGACAGACAGAAATGGCATAAATTTGAATCAACTAAAGTTGCTGGCATAGAAAATGTATTTGATTGCATAAGTTGTGTTGCTTCAGTGGATTTAACTACTTTTCTGTAAATGGCAGTTGTGGGTTCCATTTGATATGAGACTGAAATGAAACACATTTTCCATGTGACAAAATGTATTCTTATGGCTGGATATCTGTCTCAGTGTATAGCCTCACAGCATGAGAGTATCATAGGCAAATCCTCCTGCCTTTTGAAAGATGACATTTGTGTGATGTTGGAATCTGGATTTATATTAAAGGTATTGCACTTTGATGTTGCTTTAACGCTGACTTCCAGGAGTTGGCATATCATATCAGTGACTCATTCTGCGCAATGAGGAAGAGAGACAAGGGCAACAACCACTGATCTACTGCACTGTTCTGCTTCATAAATACACATTACATTTGTATATCATCTGCATACCACCCTATAACAACTTTTCCACATGGCAAATATTCCATACTGTTTGAGGACTTCAGTGCTTAACCAATCCCCATTCTCCAGCCTGTTTGGTAATAATATGTTCCACTAGAGCTGACAGAAGAG
This sequence comes from Salvelinus sp. IW2-2015, assembly GCF_002910315.2. Lineage (NCBI taxonomy): Eukaryota > Metazoa > Chordata > Actinopteri > Salmoniformes > Salmonidae > Salvelinus > Salvelinus sp. IW2-2015. The sequence continues at coordinate 13,201,687 of NC_036872.1, forward strand.
CCCTGAGTCTCTGATGTAGTATGGGTTTGAATTACAGCTTCCCCCAGACATTCATCCTTTCTATCCTCTGAGTAATACTTCTGGACATGACGGGAATAGAAATCAGCCGTAGAAATGTAATTTCCAAAGGCTCACCTCACATGTAAGTGTTACAGCAGTGCTGTGACACAATGGTGGAAATATGACTCTCTAATATGAGTTTAATAAGTCCTGTCTCTGGAGCCTGCTCTCCCCCTCCCCTCCACTCCTTATTCATTTTGTTCCCTTTACAGATGTAGGATCTTAATTTGATCACTCTTTTGTTGCTGAGAATTTTCCTGCAGGAAATGCAGGAAAAGCAAACTTGTAGTGTATTCAAGGTTTAAAAAGGCTTCTAAAGTTAGTCATTTCCACTTTAAAATGTCAGACTTGATTTGCCCTAATGAAAAATGTATCAGCCCCTACAAAAAATGTCCATTAATTACAATCCACATAATAATTCACATTTCCTGTTGCTGCAAGATTATTGGCTCAAATTAAGATCCTACATCTGTATATTAATCCTCTCACTGCTTTTAATTTGGCCAAAACCTCATCTTCTCAGGAGCACATAAAAAAAGTCTAATGGCTGAATGGGGTTATGCCTGCCCATTCCCTGCTCCTCAGACACATACTCACTGTGCTCTGGAAACAAGAAAAGAAACATCTCAGCTCCCCTGAATAAAGAGCCTATATTTCTCTCTTCTCTCTCTCTCTCTCTTTTCTCTCTCTCTCATCTCTCTCTCTCCCTCTCTCCTCTCTCTCTCTCTCTCTCTCTCTCTCTCTCTCTCTCTCTCTCTCTCTCCTCTCTCTCTCTTCTCTCTCTCTCTCTCTTCTCTCTCTCTTCTCTCTCTCTCTCTCTCTCTTCTCTCTCTCTCTCTCTCTCTCTCTCTCCTCTCTCTCTCTCTCTCTCTCTCTCTCTCCTCTCTCTCTCTCTCTCTCTCTCTCTCTCTCTCTCTCTCTCTCTCAATTCAATTTAAAGGGCTTTATTGGCATGGGAAAACATATGTTTACATTGCCAAGCAAGTGAGCAAGTGAAAATAGATAATAAACAAAAGTGAAATAAACAATAAAAAATAAACATTCATTAATAAAAAATGTAAAACAATGACAGTAAAAATTACACCTCACAAAAGTTCCAAAATAATAAAGACATTTCAAATGTCGTATGTCTATATACAGTGTTGTAACGATCTGCAAATAGTTAAAAATAACAAAAGGGAAAAATAAATAAACATAAATTTGGTTGTATTTACAATGGTGTTTGTTTTTCACTGGTTGCCCTTTTCTTGTGCAACAGGTCACAATCTTGTCTGTTGATTCACACTGTGGTATTTCACCCAACAGATATGGAGTTAATCAAAACTGGATTTGTTTTTTAATTCTTGTGTGTGGGTTTTGTGTAATTGAGGAAATATGCATCTTCTAATATGGTCATAATTTGGCAGGAGGTTAGGAACTGCAGCTCAATTTCCACTCATTTTGTGGGTAGTGGCAACTAGGCTGTCTTCTCCTGAGAGCCAGGTCTGCCTACGGCGGCCTCCTCTCAAATAGCAAGGCCAATCTCACTGAGTCTGATAACCAATAGTCAAACTTTCCTTAAGTTTGGGTCAGTCACAGGGTCAGGTGTTCTGCCACTGTGTACTCTCTGTTTAGGGCCAAATAGCTTCTAGTTTGTTGCTGTTTTTTGTTAATTCTTTCCAATGTGCTCAACCAGCTCATTAATAACTTTTTGACTTTGTCCATGAATTTGGTTGCGGTCTCTCTCTCTCTTCTTCTCTCTCTCTCCTCTCTCTTCTCATCTCTCTGCTTCTCTCTCTAATCTACCTCTTCCTTCTTTTCTCATCTCTTCTCTCTTCTTCTCTCTCTCTCTCTCTTTCTCTCTCTCTCTTCTCTCTCTCTCGAATGTCACCCTCTCTCTCATAAAAGACCCATTTTTAAGATTCCCAAGTAAGAACCCTCTTTGGTTCCAGGTAGAACTATTTTGGGTACCATGTAGAACCCTCTGGGGAAAGGGTTCTACATGGAACCCAATAGGGTTCTAACTGGAACCAAAAAGGGTTCTTCAAAGGGTTCTCCTATGGGGACAGCCGAAGAACGCTTTTAGGTTCTAGATAGCACCTTTTTTTCTAAGAGTGTAGAAACAGGATCTTAATTGAGACCTGCACTCCTTTACGGCCCTTTCAAGGAATTTATATTGTGGTCATTAAATCCAGAGGAATTGATATTGTGGTCATTAAATCCAGGGGAATTTCTTACAAGGGTCTGAGGGTCACTGTAAATTAGAAGGCTCATTGTGTCCCAATCTGGGTCTGACATTTCCAGGAATCTGAAATCATTCAAACTAGGCTACTTGAGCGTTCATAAATGTAATTGGAACAAATATAAGTGGATACCAGGATTCAGTCATAAATTATGCAGAATGAACACAAAAATACTGTTTTTAATTACCTAGTCAGGGTAAACTGATAAATATAGTGACTGTCGAAATGAAGAGCCCCTACAGAGGCAGATGGCCATGAAAAAGTAATACTGCTATGCACTGTAGATGAGAATAATTTCTTCAAGGAGTCCATTTTCTCCCCATATCTCCCCTGAGCTACTACACAGCTCACATCATTTTGTTTTTCAGTCATTCATGTTTAAAGCATTGCTCTTTAAACAGTAAACATGTCATTCATCTTTTCCCTTCACAACCGCAGTAAATCTCAGAGCAGAGGGACAGGTGCAGAATGTCAAGTCGAGTCAGACTGAATAGCCAGGTTACCGCCCCTTATTTCCCCCTCCTCACCCCAGGTGTCTGCTGCACTCCTGCTGGCTGGCTGCAGGTGTGACATTTCAACATGTGACAGACAGACAGAGAGGAAGTGGCCATGCCAGGTTGCCAACTGTCATCATCCTTAGCTGACTCCTGTGTGTACAGGTTCCCTGTGGATTGAGCTGCCGAGCAGCACAGCGGTCTAAGGCACTGCATCTCAGTGCTAGAGGTGTCACTACTGACACCCTGGTTCGATTCCAGGCTGTATCACAACCGGCCGTGATTTGGAGTTCCATAGGGCGGCGCACAATTGGCCCAGTGTCGTCCGAGTTTGGCCGGGGTAGGCCGTCATTGTAAATAAGAATTTGTTCTTAACTGACTTGCCTAGTTAAATTTAAAAAATACAAATACAAATGATGATGGTCCTGAGATACTGTATTCTCATTAATCTCATATACAGTAGTATACAAATAACGAGTATGTCTAAACCTATGAAGAGGAATTTGCAAATTAGCCGGGTGAGAATAAATAAATAAAAAATAGAATATGCCATTAAATATGTATAGCAGCTAAATGTATTGTAATGAAACTTCATAGTTGGTGGTTATTATGCATTAGTTTAGCAGTGTGGTATAATCGTGTGCATTGCATAGCATTAGATTTGTGACGGTTAAATGAGCTCCGCTGATAATATCTGGGTTCAAGAATATTTGCCCAGAACCAGCAATCCTTTATTTTATGTTTTGCTACAACTCAATTAACTCTGAATACAGGAACCCTTTACAAAGTGCCATTACGTGTTGAATACGGATGAGTGTAGTTTCCTTAGAGCTGAACATAAAAGCGATGGGAGGTGATGACTAATGCTTGTCCTGCTGCCTGCCCCAGACTGTGTCAGATAACCACTTCAACTACAAGTTCAATATGGGAACATGTCCTCACATTACTCACTGTGAGTGAGTCAGTCTCAACCTTAATCAGGGTGACTTCTGAGTTGACCCTTCTATTATTTGATTATTTTATTGTCTCTATGCACACTCACAGGACTCTACACACTCACAGGACTCTACACACTCACAGGACTCTACACACTCACAGGACTCGACACACTCACAGGACTCTACACACTCACAACACTCTACACACTCACAACACTCTACACACTCACAACACTCTACACACTCACAGGACTCTACACACTCACAGGACTCTACACACTCACAGGACTCTACACACTCACAGGACTCTACACACGCACGCACACTGAAACTTCAACACACAGATAACATGCACACACATTTATGCTGACACACGCTCACACACTCACATAAAATCATAATTTACACTGCTGCTACTCTGTTTATCATATATCCTGATGCCTAGTCACTTTACCCTTATACATATCTACCTCTATCACTCCAGTATCCCTGCACATTGTAAATATGGTATTAGATCTGACCCTGTATATAGATTCTTACTTTCTCAAGTTCTCCTTAAACTTCAAAGTCCGCAGGCACATCAAAGCCTTACGTGAGTTTAAATGTAGTTGTACAGCAAGACAAGGCGACGTGGGAATCAATGTATTGTTTCAATTGATCCTTTTGTTACTATCCTTTTGTTACTTCCTTATTATTCTCTGTCTTTCTTTCTGTTACCTCAGACTGAAGCACAATGAGCCTGACAGATACTGAGTGTTCTCTTCCGCTTATTTTCTATCAGTGATAATTTCCTCTTTAGAAAATGCATTGTTTCCACTGTCTATCCATCTGTAAAAATGAAAAAAATGCAAATACTGGAAACAGCGTAATCATATCCTGCTTATTTTTCATCAACATAATTACTAAAGACTCAGAAACAGAATAACCTGTCAATTCATTTGCAAGCGATTTCCATTTTCATGATTTGGACATCATTGATTACAAAACTGGCTGGTACAAATAATGTGTTTTCATCTAAAAGGAGCCAATGGATCTTATTCCTATACAACCCCTCTATTTCATCCCATCCAAACTGGCCACGTTTGTAGGCAGGCTACTGTCTGTATGGAGAGTGGCCTGTTCTGAGTCAAAGAGGACTGATGCCATTGCACAAACCATTGCTGTGGTGTCAACAGCACCACACAGAAGAATGATTGACACTTCTGGTTGCCTCTGTGGTCCTGACCTGCTTGGCTAGCCCAGAGGCTGCTGTGTCCCAGCCCTATTGAATGTCAGACAAACCCACTCAAAACCCACTTAGGGTGCTTGTCATAAGTCTGGCTGTGGCATTGGCACCATTTTAGATGGCGGTGTTAGCATTTGGGCAGTTTAGAGAGTTTTATGTGTGAAAGACTGATGGCTAGATGGAGGAGCTTACCAGGCCTGGGACTTCCGCCTGGACATGCTCTGTCTGAGCCACTTAGAATGAGGTGTCAGGTGGTAGATCAGCTGTCTGCAGATCTTATCTGATGACTTGATGGTGTCAGCATCTTTCTGGGGGAAGAAAGGCTCAAAGATTTAAAAAAAGTGAAGTGTAACAACAATATAATACCAGATGCCCTCTTTTTTGCTTAGTTCTAAATATGGTTGTTACTTTTTGAGACCACGTATAAGCAAAATACAGCACATTATATAACAGCTCAACTTTTGAGGTACATTGTACCAGAGCTTTCTTGATTGAAGTACAACTTTAGATCGTAGAAGGACATTTCCAGCTCAGTGTTCCTTTCGTTTTAAGTAGTTGTCAATCTCTGCCATTCAAAACCGTTCATAAGAACAGGAAAGAGGTTCTGTTATTGTGTCTTACTTTGAGACTGTTGCCTTGAGCTGTTCCTGATCAAAACAATTTAGGTGCCTTGCTGGAGTAAATTTAATCAGAGCTGGTGTGCAACAGTGTGGAAAACAGGAGTCATGTTGAGGAAATAAAGAGGCCAGATTAAATACAAAATCTAGTGAACACTTTTTTCTTGTTATTTCTATCCGTTGTCTGTTTATTGAGTTTCTTTTATTTTTACAGGGGCAGTGCTGTCACGTTCCTGACCTGTTTTCTCTTGTTTTTGTTTGTGTTTAGTTGGTCAGGGCGTGAGTTGGGATGGGCAGTCTGTGTTGTTCATTTCCTCTGATTGAGAATCATATATAGGTAGGCTGTTTTACACTGTTAGTTTGTGGGTGATTGTCTTCCGTGTCTGTGTATGTTGCACCACACGGGACTGTTTCGTTTGTTCGTTCGTTTGTGTAGTCTATTTCCTGTTTGTGCGTTCTTCGTGTCATGTAAGTTCGTTTGTTCAGGTCTGTTGACTGCGTTTGTTATTTTGTAAATTCTCAAGTGTTGTTTCGTGTTCCGGAGTTCCAAATTAAGCAGCAGCAGCTGAAAAGATGAGCTCCTACAAATATTGAAATTTAAATGTTTTTTTAGAGTAAAGTACATCGAAAAAAAATCAAAAGAAAACTGCAAACTGAATAGGAGACCAAACAAGCAGCAAACAAAGAAGAAAGGCTTTTGAAAAAGTAACAATTTTTCATAAAATTATACCGTTTTCTTAGCTAGCTAAGTTGTTTACCTGTTGCTAGGCAGTTGCTAGGGACATTCCTGAAAGAAGCTAGCTAGCTAACAAGGAGTGTCTAGTTGGCAGAAGAGAAGAAGGGACAAAGAAGGGACCAAAGTGGACAAAATAAGGACAGAAAAAGGGGAAAGGGGACATTAGGTGAAGCAGCTCGCTCTAAGACACAAAGACAATAATACAAGAAACAACACTTTATTGCTCTCGCCTCTATTGATACGCACTCCCGGTGTTGGTTTGGGCGAGTAGTTTGCATTCCGCTTTGCTCCACAGGTAGTACAGGTAGATTACATTTCATTTCATTACAGTACAACAGTTTGATTTGTTTGATCTTAGCTGGCTACTAGCCGTCTTTGTATCCAGATTTGTGTAGTCTAGAGTAGTATTGTGCGAGGTTACCTAGCCAGTTAGAGGTTACCTAGCCAGCTACACTTTCAAACAAAAGTCAACAACGCAGCCACTGCTAGCTAGCCTATTTCACCAGCAGCAGTACTATATCATTTTAGTCAATAAGATTTTTGCAACGTAACGCTTAACTTTCTGAACATTCGAGACGTGTAGCCTCCCGTGTCATTCCAATCTCCTTTGCATTAGCGTAGCCTCTTCTGTAGCCTGTCAACTATGTGTCTGTCTATCCCTGTTCTCTCCTCTCGTGCACAGACGCATACAAGCGCTTCACACCGTGTGGCCGCTGCTCTCTACCTGGTGGTCCCAGCGCGCGACGACTGACCCCCACGTGGAGTTCGCATGGTCTCAGCAGCCTCTGGAATGCCGATCTGCGGCAACAGAGGCAGAGTTCATCTCAGCTATGCTGTCCTCTCCAGTCCTCGACTCGTTTGGCATACGGTACGGAATGGTTACCACTGATCACTGCTATCCCTACTGCTCTCTCCTCGTCTGCCCACGTGTTCTCGCACACCCGAGAGCTTCTGTCAGCGGGGTGGTGGCACTGGGCCTATCTCTCCAAGTGGACATTCTCTCTTTCTCCCCTTGACCCATTACCTGTCTTATCGCCTCACTTTGAATTCCATGCTGTCCCAGTTACCACCCTTTCAAGCTTAACATCCTTATCATTTATCGCCCTCCAGGTTCCTTGGAGAGTTCAATCAATGAGCTTGACGCCTGATAAGTTCCTTTCTGAGGATGCTCACCTCTCACAGTTCTGGGTGACTTTAACGCTCCACGTCTACCTTTGATCTCATTCCTCTCTGCCTCCTTCTTTCCACTCCTCTCGCTCTTTGTCTACCTCTCACACTTCTCCCCCTACTCACAAGGCAGGCAATACGCTTGACCTCATCTTTTTAGATGCTGTTCTTCGACTAATCTCATTGCAACTCCCTCAAGTCTCCGACCACTACTTGTATCCTTTTCCTCTCTGCGTCTTCATCAACACTTCCCACACTGCCCTACTCGGATGGTATCACGCGCCTCCAACCTTCGCTCTCTCTTCCATCCTATCATCTCTCTCCTCTGCTCAACCTTCTCCAACCTATCTCCTGATTCTGCTCCTCAACCTCCTCTCCTCCTTTCTGCATCCTTTGACTCTCTATGTCCTATCCTCCAGGCCGGCCTCGGTCCTCCCCTCTGCTCCGTGGCTCGACGACTCATTGCGAGCTCACAGAACAGGGCTCCGGCAGCCGAGCGGAAATGGAGAACTCGCCTCCGCTGCGGACCTGGTCATCCTTTCACTCCTCCTCTCTACATTCTCCTCTTCTGTTCTGCTGCTAAAGCCAATTTCTACCACTCTAAATTCCAAGCATCTGCCTCTAACCTAGGAAGCTCTTTGCCACCTTCTCCTCCCCTGTCCTCCTCCCCCTCTCCCTCCTCCCTCTTGCAGATGACTTCCGTCACCACTTTTGAAAAGAAGGTCAACGCACATCCGATCCTGTTTTGCTAAGTCAAACGACACCGGCTGGTCTGCTCACACTGCCTACCCTGTGCTTTGACCTCTTTCTCCCTCTCTCTCCAGATGAAATCTCGCGTCTTTGTGACGGCCGCGCCCAAAACCATGCCGCGCTTGACCCTATCCCGCTCTCTCTTCTCTCCAGTACATTTCCGGAGAACCTTTCTCTTACTCACCCTCGCTCATCAACTCATCATTGACGCGCTGCTACGTCCCTTCCGTCTTCAGAGAGCGAGAGTTGGCACACCCCTTCTGAAAAACACCTACACTCGGGCTGCCCTGTCCATTCAACGAACTCAGCACCTGGTAATCCTTCTTTCTTTTCTCCCAAATACTCTTACGAACGTGCCGGTCCTGCCCATAGCTCTTCCTGCTATCTTCTCCAGAATGACCTTTTGATCCAAATCGTCAGGCTTTCAAGACTATCTTCAACTGAGATGCTCTTCTCTGTGTCGGAGGGCTCCGCACTGCTAAAGCTAACTCTCTCTCCTCTGCTCTCATCCTTCTAGCCTATCGGCGCCTTGATACTGTGAACCATCAGATCTCCTCTCCACCTCTCCGAGCTGGGCACTCCGGCGCGGCCCATGCTTGGATTGCGTCCTACCTGACAGTGCGCTACCAGGTGGCGTGGCGAGAATCTGTCTCCGCACCACGTGCTCTCACATGGTGTCCCCAGGGCTCTGTTCTAGGCCCTCTCTATTCTCGCTATACACCAAGTCACTTGGCTCTGTCAATATCCTCACATGGTCTCTCCTATCATTGCTATGCAGACGACACACAATTAATCTTCTCCTTCCCCCTCTGATAACCAGGTGGTGAATCGCATCTCTGCATGTCTTGGCAGACATATCAGTGTGGATGACGGATCACACCCTAAGCTGAATCGCGTACGCAAGAGCGAGCTGCCTCTTCCTCCGGGAAGGACTGCCGTTCCATGATCTCGCCATCACGGTTGACAACTCCATTGTGTCCTCCTCCAGAGTGCTAAGAACCTTGGCGTGATCCTGGACAACACCCTGTCGTCTCAACTAACATCAAGGCGGTGACCCGTTCCTGTAGTTCATGCTCTACAACATTCGCAGAGTACGACCCTGCCTCACGCAGGAAGCGGCGCAGGTCCTAATTCAGGCACTTGTCATCTCCGTCTGGATTACTGCAACTCGCTGTTGGCTGGGCTCCTGCCTGTGCCATTAAACCCCTCAACTCATCCAGAACGCCGCAGCCCGTCTGGTGTTCAACTTTCCAAGTTCTCTCACGTCACCCGCTCCTCGCTCTCTCCACTGGCTTCCAGTTGAGCTCGCATCCGTTACAAGACCATGGTGCTTGCCTACGGAGCTGTGAGGGGAACGGCACCCTCTACCTTTCAGGCTCTGATCGTAGGCCTACACCCAAACAAGGCATCGCGTTCATCCACCTCTGGCTGCTCGCCTCCCTACCTCTGAGGAAGTACAGTTCCCGCTCAGCCCAGTCAAAACTGTTCGCTGCTCTGCACCCAAATGGTGAACAAACTCCCTCTGACGCCAGTTCGGCTGGAGGGGATGGCGCGGTGGCGGGGAGTCAATCACCACCTTCCGGAGACACCTGAAACCCCACCTCTTTAAGGAATACCTAGGATAGGATAAAGTAATCCTTCTAACCCCCCCGCCCCTTAAAAGAGTTAGATGCACTATTGTAAAGTGGTTGTTCCACTGGATATCATAAGGTGAATGCACCAATTTGTAAGTCGCTCTGGATAAGAGCGTCTGCTAAATGACTTAAATGTAAATGTAAATGTGTTCGTCTATCATTTAAATAAATTCATTATGTCTAATTCCCACGCTGCGCTTTGGTCCAATCCCTCCTCTTCCGAGGAGGAGGAATTAGACAAGCGTTACAAGTGCACATTAATCAACATTATGTAAAGTCTGTTACTTTTTGCATCCACATCCCATTTCAACTCAATGTGTAACTGTCGCAAAACTGAAAAATGATCATGTAATTGTTTTAGCAATCTTTCTATGCAAACAACATCCAGCTCCTCTGTATGTGTCACACTGATCGGTTTCACTTGTCTTTGTGATTGTATCTACCCCCCTCCAGGTGTTGCCCATCTTCCCCATTATCCCCTGTGTATTTATACCTGCGTTCTCTGTTTGTCTATTGCCAGTTCGTTTTGTTCGTGAAACCTACCAGCGTTTGTTTCCCTGCTCCTGCCTGTTTCTTGCTCCTGTTTTCTAGTCCTTCCCGGTTTTGACTGTTCTGCCTGCCCTGGCCCTGAGCCTGCCTGCCGTTCTGGACCCTTTACACCCTTTCTGGATTATTGAACCCTGCCTGTCTTGACCTGTCGTTTGCCTGCCCCTGTGGTTGTAATAAACTCTTGTTACGTCTGCATCTGGGTCTAACCTAAACGTGATAGTATGGTAATATCACTGGAAACCTCCGAAGTATACCAGTAAACTACCAGAATTTCGGTAACTTTCAAGATTTATTTTGAATTTTAGAAGATTACATCTAGTGGCCTTTTTGGGTACTTCAGAATATGACTGGCCTTATCACAAATAAAACAATTTAAATACAACAATTATATAATGACAAAGCTGTAAAACATTATCCTAAATATAAACCACCAATTTAGTGAATACCATTGGTGTTTAATATGAGGGTTTCAGAATGAATCCTTTATACAGTATATTTTTTCTCCACACTTATAATATATTTTCTCTTGAACCATATGGTCTATCTACTAGAAACTCATGGACAATATGGACACAGATATAAAAAATTTAACTATATATGAGTTATCCAAGGATAAATTACAAAAGTTTCTATAGATTGCCCTATATTTTCTGGTAATTACCAAAATTACAGAAGATTCCGGTAACTTTGGTAAATTACCGGTAGCTTTGCAACCCTATATAGCACCAATCATTATAAAGCCAAACCATTTGCATGGCAAATGTGGAAGACTTTCCTCATTAGTGATTGTATTGGAACAGCATATCATTCTATTCATGATGATAATTATTCTGTCGACATCTTGATTTCTGGGAAGTTTGATTCCAAGCTAAGCAGACAATATACCTTGAGATAAGTGTTTTGGAGATCTTACCTTCTTGGGACACTGCATCTCGCGAGCCAGGCTTAGCAGCAGCTCATGGGAGATGGGATCCACCAGGTTGAGAAAAGCAGCGTTCTTATATAAGATGTCATTTAGGGATGTTCCTTCCAAGCCCAGATCCTGCCAAATCAGACAAGAGACAGTATTACTCTCAGTGGCCTAAAGGTCACATTTTTTTACTCTTTGTACTATTTGAAAACAATGAATTGTGTAACACAAGCAGCATTATCACAGACACACCTGACTGATGATATATTATGAAATGATGATGAAATTGACAAATCTGTTTTAAGTGCAGGACTAGCTGGATATATACGGTATAAAGAGGATGTTCCAGCAACAATAATGTAATGCTACTGTAGATGAGACACGATGAAAACTGTATTAATTTAAGGGGTGAAGGCTTTCATCTGAAAAGAGCTATACCTGAATACTGTAATGTGCTTAATGTGCCTTGCACAGCAGAAGCATTACTTTTAGGATATTCACCTACACCTCTGTGATTTAAAGTTTCAGAGAGCTTTAGCATGCCACAGCATTGCACAGTCTGCATCTCTAACTTTAGTACTATGGTGTCCTTCTGATGAATCCTGCAGTATATGAGAGTTCAATAAACATTATATGATGGATGAGCATTTGGTTCTTATTTTGATGTTTAATGTAGCATTCTGTTTAGGTCTGCCATTGCGCAATACATTCTAAACATTAGACTAAAAACACTAATCTATGAATGGCGCAGACACATTTGTGAGGGCAGACACACACAAAATAGTTTGCTACAGTAATGACGGGTAGAGAGAATGTTTTTAAGGTGAGAATGAGTCTGTAACAAACTACAGATCGAGCCAACTGAAATAAATATTTGCATACACCTTTTAAGCCGCAAATGAAGAAGTAAGTAAGGAGAGTAGATAGGAACTGAAAATGAAAGATTACAAGGCTGCATAGAATAGCTGTTCCTGAGTCCTCTACAAAGGCCTTATTAGGCTGGTGTATGTGAGGGGTGAGATTGGACGTGCACATAGAGAGAGCTGAGAAATGAAAGACATGGAGGATGGGAACACACACACACACACACACCACACACACACACACACACACACACACACACACACACACACACACAACACACACACACACACACACACACACACACACACACACACACACACACACACACACACACACACACACACACACACAACACACAACACAACCAAAAAGTATTGATTGCAATGGACAGTTTGGGTGGGAGGCTAGCAGCAACCCATTATTGACTTCCCTTTTAACAAGGGCACCAGTTAACACAAACAAGACAACAAATGGGTGGGAAGTTCCTTCTCTTTTATCGAGAGCAAAGGTCTAAAAATACTTCCATTCTGTGTTGTTTGTGCTTGTGGCCCACATCTGATCATCTCAGAGGCAGACATTGAAACAGGATCAATACAGATAAAACCGCACCACGTCTGAAGCAACCAGGAGTACTTTTTAATGGGATATGTGAAGAATAGACTTTACTACCTTACTGCAGACGCAACATTATGAACTCAGTTGCCTATATAGGTACATTTTCATTATTCAGTTGTTACAGTAACTCTAACCTAACCATAGCATGTCTACTAACTATACAGTGGATGATGGATCACCTCTTTTAATTGAGTTACAAACCAAAATATAATTGAGACACGTGCCGATTTGCAATAGCCTGAATGCTGATAACGTGAGTCTTATTCAATTAAACCAGARCTAATTTAAAAGAGGGTCCCCTGTGATGTGGCTGTCATGCAGCTTTGGCACTCTGGGTTATCTCCTTGCCTTGATTAAAGAGATTCTACAATCTCCTCTGTCAAGTCTTCAGCRTAATTAACTACAGATTGGACAACCTCTGAAAGAGAGAGGAGCTTACGATTGAGCTAACAAACAGGACTATCAGATGTACTGTTATAGCGCATTAATAGTTGTGTTATCATACTGCTGGTATTCTTATAGAAATGACTCATTTTCAGTTGATAACATGCTTTGAAATCCTGATCCGTCCCGAGAAACATGATGCATAGATAGTGAATAAATAGAGCCAAATCCAAACTTGACAGAATGGATTATGCTTGGGAATTTTCAAGACATCTTGCATTCCTGTGTTTTAGTGTGATACTAACCATGACTAAGCATGTTGTGTAGCAATCAGTGAACTACTTGTAGTTCAACTAGTAATTTAACTACATTTTGCAGCAGCTTGGTGGTACTGGAACTTACTTCAAATCAAATCAAAGTTTATTTGTCACGTGCGCCGAATACAACAGGTGTAGACTTTACAGTGAAATGTTTACTTACAGGCTCTAACCATTAGTGCAAAAAAGGTATTAGGTGAACAATAGGTAAGTAAAGAAATAAAACAACAGTAAAAAGACAGGCTATATACAGTAGCGAGGCTATAAAAGTAGTGAGGCTACATATAGACACCGGTTAGTCAGGCTGATTGAGGTAGTATGTACATGTAGATATAGTTAACGTGACTATGCATATATGATGAACAGAGAGTCGCAGTAGCGTAAAAGAGGGGGATGGCAGGTGGTGGGTGGGACACAATGCAGATAGCCCGGTTAGCCAACGTGCGGGAGCACTGGTTGGTCAGCCCAATTGAGGTAGTATGTACATGAATGTATAGTTAAAGTGACTATGCATATATGATAAAACAGAGAGTAGCAGCAGCGTAAAAATAGTGGTTGTGGGGGGAAGGCACACAATGCAAATAGTCTGGGTAGCCATTTGATTACCTGTTCAGGAGTCTTATGGCTTTGGGGTAAAAACTGTTAAGAAGCCTTTTTGTCCTAGACTTGGCACTCCGGTACCGCTTGCCATGCGGTAGTAGAGAGAACAGTCTATGACTGGGGTGGCTGGGGTCTTTGACAATTTTTAGTGATGTACTGGGCTGTACGCACTACACTCTGTAATGCCTTGCGGTCAGATGCAGAGCAATTGCCGTACCAGGCAGTGATGCAACCAGTCAGGATGCTCTCGATGTTGCAGCTGTAGAACCTTTTGAGGATGATCAGGACCCATGCCAAATATTTTTAGTTTCCTGAGGGGGAATAGGCTTTGTCCTGCCCTCTTCACGACTGTCTTGGTGTGTTTGGACATTTCTAGTTTGTTGTTGATGTGGACACCAAGGAACTTGAAGCTCTCGACCTGCTCCACTACAGCCTCGTCGATGAGAATGGGGGCGTGCTCGGTACTCCTTTTCTTGTAGTCCATAATCATCTCCTTATTCACGTGGAGGAATAGGTTGCTATTCTGGCACCACCCGGCCAGGTCTCTGACCTCCTTCCTATAGGCTGTCTCATCGTTGTTGGTGATCAGGCCTACCACTGATGTGTCGTCTGCAAACTTAATGATGGTGTTGGAGTCGTGCCTGGCCATGCAGTCGTGGGTGAACAGGGAGTACAGGAGGGGACTGAGCACGCACCCCTGGGGGGCCCCAGTGTTGAGGATCAGAGTGGAAGATGTGTTGCTACCTGCCCTCACCACCTGGGGGCGGCCCGTCAGAAAGTCCAGGATCCAGTTGCAGAGGGAGGTGTTTAGTCCCAGGATCCTTAGCTTAGTGATGAGCTTTGAGGGTACTATGGTGCTGAACGCTGAGCTGTAGTCAATGAATTGCATTCTCACATAAGTGTTCCTTTTGTCAAGGTGGAAAGGGCAGAGTGGAGTGCAATAGAGATAGCATCATCTGTGGATCTGTTTGGGCGGTTTGCAAATTGGAGTGGGGTCTAGGGTTTCTAGGATAATGGTGTTGATGTGAGCCATTACCAACCTTTCAAAGCCCTTCATGGCTACGGACATGAGTGCTACGGGTCTGTAGTCATTTAGGCAGGTTGCCTGTGTGTTCTTGGGCACAGGGACTATGGTGGTCTGCTTGAAACATGTTGGTATTACAGACTCACTTAGGGACATGTTGAAAATGTCAGTGAATCACCTGCCAGTTGGTCAGCACATGCCCGGAGCACAAGTCCTGGTAATCCGTCTAGCCCTGCAGCCTTGTGTATGTTAACCTGTTTAAAGGTCTTACTGACGTCGGCTATGGAGAGCGTGATCACACAGTCGTCCGGAACAGCTAATGCTCTCATGCATGCCTCAGTGTTACTTGCCTTGAAGCAAGCATAGAAGTGATTTAGCTCATCTGGTAGGCTCGTGTCACTGGGCAGCTCGCGGCTGTGCTTCCCTTTATAGTCTGTAATAGCTTGCAAGCCCTGCCACATAAGACGAGCGTCGGAGCCGGTGTAGTATGATTCAATCTTAGCCCTGTATTGACGCTTTGCYTGTTTGATGGTTCGTCGCAGGGCATAGCAGGATTTCTTGTAAGCTTCCGGGTTAGAGTCCTGCACCTTGAAAGCGGCAGCTCTACCCTTTAGCTCAGTGCGATTGTTGCCTGTAATCCATGGCTTCTGGTTGGGGTATGTACGTACAGTCATGGTTGGGACGACGTCCTCGATGCACTTATTGATAATGCCAGTGACTGATGTGGTGTACTCCTCAATGCCATCAGAAGAATCCCGGAACATGTTCCAGTCTGTGATAGCAAAACAGTCCTGTAGTTTAGCATCTGCTTCATCAGACCACTTTTTTATAGACCGAGTCACTGGTGCTTCCTACTTGAATCTTTGCTTGTAAGCAGGAATCAGGAGGATAGAGTTGTGGTCGGATATACCAAATGGAGGGCGAGGGAGAGCTTTGTACGCGTCTCTGTGTGTGGAGTACAGGTGATCTAGAATTGTTTTCCCTCTGGTTGCACATTGAACGTGTTGATAGAAATTTGGTAGAACTGATTTAAGTTTCCCTGCATTAAAGTCTCTGGCCACTAGGAGCGCCGCCTCTGGGTGAGTGGTTTCCTGTTTGCTTATTTCCTAATACAGGTGACTGAGTGTGGTCTTAGTGCCAGCATCTGACTGTGGTGGTAAATAAAGTAGTCAGCTTCTTATGCCACACCTGTCATGTGAATGGATTATCTCGGCAAAGGAGAAATGCTCACTATCAAATTTGCGCCCAACATTTTTGAGAAATTAGCTTTTTGTGCATGTGGAATATTTCTGGGATCTTTTATTTCAGCTCATGAAACATTGGGAAACACTTTACATGTTTTGTTTATATTTTTGTTCAGTATAGACATTTTTGCACATTGATTGAAACTGAAATACAGAAATATTTAATTTACATAAGTATTCACACACCTAGGGCTGTGGCGCTCATGAAATATTCCAGCCTGAGATTGTCAAGCAAATAAACCAAATCAAATCAAATTTCAAATCATATTTTATTGGTCACATACACATGGTTWGCAGATGTTAATGCGAGTGTAGCGAAATGCTTGTGCTTCTAGTTCTGACCATGCAGTAATATCTAACAAGTAATCTAACAATTTCACAACAACTACCTTTTACACACAAGTGTAAAGGAATGAATAAGAATATGTACATATAAATATATATATGAGCGATGGCCGAACGTCATAGGCAAGATGCAGTAGATGGTATAGAGCACAGTATATACATATGAGATGAGTAATGTAGGGTAGGTAAACATTATATAAAGTGGCATTGTTTAAAGTGACTGGTGATTCATTTATTACATACAATTTTTTATTATTAAAGTGGCTAGAGATTTGAGTCAGTATGTTGGCAGCAGCCACTCAATGTTAGTGATGGCTGTTTAACAGTCTGATGGCCTTGAGATAGAAGCTGTTTTTCAGTCTCTCGGTCCCAGCTTTGATGCACCTGTACTGACCTCGACTTCTGGATGATAGCGGGGTGAACAGCCAGTGGCTTGGGTGGTTGTTGTCCTTGATGATATTTTTGGCCTTCCTTTGACATCGAGTGGTGTAGGTGTCCTGGAGGGCAGGTGCCCCCGGTGATGCGTTGTGCAGACCTTACTACCCTCTGGAGAGCCTTACGGTTGTGGGCGGAGCAGTTGCCGTACCAGGCAGGGATACAGCCCGACAGGATGCTCTTGATTGTGCACCTGTAAAAGTTTGTGAGTGTTTTTGGTGACAAGCCACATTTCTTCAGCCTCCTGAGGTTGAAGAGGCAGTGTTGCACCACGATGTCTGTGTGGGTGGACCATTTCAGTTTGTCCGTGATGTGTACGCCGAGGAACTTAATACTTTCCACCTTCTCCACTACTGTCCCGTCGATGTGGATAGGGGGGTGCTCCCTCTGCTGTTTCCTGAAGTCCACGATAATCTCCTTTGTTTTGTTGACGTTGAGTGTGAGGTTATTTTCCTGACACCACACTCCGAGGGCCCTCACCTCCTCCATGAAGGCCGTCTCGTCGTTATTGGTAATCAAGCCTACTACTGTAGTGTCGTCTGCAAACTTGATGATTGAGTTGGAGGCATGCATGGCCACGCAGTCATAGGTAACAGGGAGTACAGGAGAGGGCTGAGAACGCACCCTTGTGGGGCCCCAGTGTTGAGGATCAGCGGGGTGGAGATCTTGTTTCCTACCCTCACCACCTGGGGGCGGCCCGTCAGAAAGTCCAGGACCCAGTTGCACAGGGCGGGGTCAAAGCCCAGGTTCTCGAGCTTGATGACAAGTTTGGAGGGTATTATGGTGTTAAATGCTGAGCTGTAGTCGATGAACAGCATTCTTACATAGGTATTCCTCTTGTCCAGATGGGTTAGGGCAGTGTGCAGTGTTATTGCGATTGCGTCGTCTGTGGACCTATTGGGGCAGTAAGCAAATTGGAGTGGGTCTAGGGTGTCAGGCAGGGTGGAGGTGATTTGATCCTTGACTAGTCTCTCAAAGCACTTCATGATGACGGAAGTGAGTGCTACGAGGCGATAGTCGTTTAGCTCAGTAACCTTAGCTTTCTTGGGAACAGGAACAATGGTGGCCATCTTGAAGCATGTGGGAACAGCAGACTGGGATAGGGATTGATTGAACTATGTCCGTAAGCACACCAGCCAGCTGGTCTGAGCATGCTCTGAGGACGCGGCTAGGGATGCCGTCTGGGCCGACAGCCTTGCGAGGGTTAACACGTTTAAATGTTTTACTCACGTTGGCTGCGGTGAAGGAGAGCCCGCAGGTTTTGGTAGCGGGCTGTGTCGGTGGCACTGTATTGTCCTCAAAGCAGGCAAAGAAGTTGTTTAGTTTGTCTGGGAGCAAGACATCAGGGTCCGCGACGAGGCTGGTTTTCTTTTTGTAGTTCGAGATTGACTGTAGACCCTGCCACATACCTCTTGTGTCTGAGCTGTTGAATTGCGACTCTACTTTGTCTCTATACTGACGCTTAGTTTGTTTGATTGCCATTTCGGAGGGAATAGGTACACTGTTTGTATTCGGTCATGTTCCGGTCACCTTGCCCTGATTAAAAGTGGTTTGCGCTTTCAGTTTTGCGCGACTGCTGCCATTAATCCACGGTTTCTGGTTGGGGAAGGTTTTAATTGTCGCCGTGGGTACAACATCACCGATGCACTTGCTAATAAACTCGCTCACCGAATCAGCGTATACATCAATGTTTTTGTTCAACTCTATCCGGAACATATCCCAGTCCACGTGATCGAAGCAATCTTGAAGCGTGGAATCAGATTGGTCGGTGATGTTCAACGATTGACCAGTGTTGAACAGACCTGAGCACGGGCATTTCCTGTTTTAGTTTCTGTTTATAGGCTGGGAGCAACAAAATGGAGTCATGATCAGATTTGCCAAAAGGAGGGCGAGGGAGGGCTTTGTATACGTCGCGGAAGTTAGAGTAACAATGATCCAGAATTTTTCCAGCCCGGGTCGCGCATTCAACATGGTGATAAAATTTAGGGAGCCTTGTTTTCAGATTAGCCTTGTTAAAATCCTCAGCTACAATAAATGCAGCCTCAGGATATGTGGTTTCCAGTTTACATAGAGTCCAATGAAGTTCTTTCAGGGCCGTCGAGGTGTCTGCTTGGGGGGGATGTACATGACTGTGATTATAATCGAAAAGAATTCTCTTGGTAGATAATGCGGTCGGCATTTGATTGTAAGGAATTCTAGGTCAGGTGAACAAAAGGACTTGATTTCCTGTATGTTGTTATGATCACACCACGACTCGTTAATCATAAGGCATACACCCCCGCCCTTCTTCTTACCAGAGAGATGTTTGTTTCTGTCAACGCGATACGTGAAGAAACCAGGTGGCTGTACCAACTCTGATAACGTATCCCATATAAGCCATGTTTCCGTGAAACAGAGAATGTTACAATCTCCGATGTCTCTCTGGAAGGCAACCCTTGCTCGGATTTCGTCTACCTTGTTCTCAAGAGACTGGACATTGGCTAGTAGTATACTCGGGAGCGGTGGGCGATGTGCCCGTCTACGGAGCCTGACCAGAAGACCACCCCGTCTGTCCCTTCTGCGGCGCCGTTGCTTTGGGTCGCCTGCTGGGATCCAATCCATTGTCCTGGGAGGTGGACCAAACAGAGGATCCGCTTCGGGAAAGTCGTATTCCTGGTCATAATGTTGGTAAGTTGCTCTTATATCCAATAGTTCCTCCAAGCTGTATGTAATAAGACTTAATATTTCCTGGGGTAACAGTGTAAGAAATAATACATAAAAAAACAAAATACTGCATAGTTTCCTAAGAACGCGAAGCGAGGCGGCCATCTCTGTCTGCGCCAGTCACAGTAACTGACCATTAATTAATATAAACACACTTAGCATCTCCTGGTTTCCAGACCTTTGGAACATCTACATTTAAAAAGTCTAATAAAGCCATGTAAAATAGCTTACACCATCACAATAAATTATTTATTTATTTTAGACAGGTCTAAAGAAGCATGATATGAAGAAAATGTAGTCTATTTCAGAAGAACAGAAAAGCTTACTCTGAGTTATGTTATGTCCTTATGTTAGGCCCTGATCTGGCTATGCCATATGGCTGTGTGCTACACTAGTTCATTTAGCAGACAAGATTTGCTTAGAACTCCATGACAGTATGCTATATTATTTTATAGTATGAAGAATACAATTGAACATAGCTCAATAAAATAAAAATAATATTTTCTCCAAACAATTTGAGGGAGTGCACACATGCGGCTATTCTGTGTTGAGCGGTTAACAAAGTAACAGGTACTCCGATATGCTTAATTTAGTTATTTATGTAACTTTAGTTGTGATAAAAATGTTGGGAGATATGTTTTGATATTTAATACATTCTAAGGCTGCACAATGCAACTCTAATGATGATTTGAAAAAAGTTGCATGAAAGGCATTAGCTCTGCTTAGTTTTTTGCACAGGCTGTACACACTTCATGAAACTCTCATTCACAATTTGACAAGCACTTGATAATGCCTCTAATTTCCCGGCTGCATCTGTCACGTTCCTGACCTGTTTTCCTTTGTTTTGTATTTGTTTTAGTTGGTCAGGGCGTGAGTTGGGTGGGTTGGTCTAGGTTTGATTTTCTATGTTGGGATTTTGTGTTCGGCCTGGTATGATTCTCAATCAGAGACAGCTGTCAATCGTTGTCCCTGATTGAGAATCATACTTAGGCAGCCTGGGTTTCACCTGTGTTTKGTGGGTGTTTGTTCCTGTGTCAGTGTTTGGGCCACACAGGACTGTTTCRGGTTAKTCACGTTTGTTGGTTGTTGTATTTTGTAGTGTTTGTTGTTTTCCCATTAAAATATGAATACTTACCAATCCGCATTTTGGTCCGATCCATGCTCCTCCTCGTCTGAGGAGGAGAACGACTACGACAGCCGTTATAGCATCCCCTTTGTGTGTCCACAATGCCCCCTAAAAAAATCCATGCCTTTTGCAGCCAGTGGTCATTGTGCCTTTAGGCTGAATGTAATAATTATAATTCCCTTATCCCGGCTAGGTGCCGAAGCACCTCTCACTGATATGGCTCTCCGTCACGTGATCGGGTCTTTCTCACAGGCTACAAGTGAAGAAAGACATATCGGGGACGCAACTGTGCGCGTCCTTATCCAATTCCGAGGCGCATATTGAAGATGCTGTCAACATTTACATTTCGTCAGCCAACAAGATGAGTAGGCAACAGCAAAAGCATTAGCCTATGTCAATCTACTATCCCCCATAGTACAAAAGTTGACCTATTATATTCTGTGCAAGAAATAAATATTCCAAACATATTCTGGGATAAATAAGGGATGCGATAGATCCCAAATTAATACATGTCATCTATGCACTTAAATAGCAAATGGAGGACGCTTATCCCGTAGTTCATTTTCATGCCAGCCAGGTAGGCTATACTCCTGTTATAAAGAGAAGCAATGTGCTTAATATTAGGAAAGTTGAGAATAAAAATAGTAGGCCTAGCCTATAGAAAGCTGATGGGATCCTCCTCTTTTTAATAGAGATCATCATTCTGTTTTCTCACACAATTGCATTGCTTATAGAAATCAGCAGCATCAGAGCTTGGAGAAGCCTAATTACCATGGCTAAACGGTCACGTGGAATTTGACTGCCTCACGACTCGTCACCGCGGTATGGACCCCATAACAGCCCTGCACACACCTGAGTCAATGCTTGTAGAAACACTTTGGCGGTGATTACAACTGTGAATCGTTTTGGGTAAGTCTCTAAGAGCTTTGCACACCTGGATTGTAAAATATATGCCCATTATACATTTTTTTATTCTTCAAGCGCTGTCAAGTTGATTGTTGATTATTGCTAGACAGCCATTTTCAAGTCTTGCCATAGATTTTCAAGTCGATTTAAGTTAAAACTGTAACTAGGCTACTCAGGAACATTTGGCCTTGTGTTTTAGGTTATTGTCCTGCTGAAAGGTGAATTCATCTCCCAGTGTCTGGTGGAAAGCAGACTGAACCAGGTTTTTCTCTCTGATTTTTCCTGTGCTTATTGCTTTACTCCGTTTCTTTGTATCCTAAAAAACTCGCTAGTCCTTGCCGATGACAAAAATACCCATAACATGATACATCCACCACGATGCTTGAAAATATGGAGAGTGGTACTCAGTAATGTGTTGTATTGGATTTGCCCCACACAACACTTTGTATTCAGGACAAAAAGTTATTTTATTTACTTTTTTTTTGCAGTAATACTTAGCTGCCTTATTACAAACAGGATGCATGTTTTGTAATATTTGTATTCTGTACAGGCTTCCTTTTTTTCACTCTGTCATTTACATTAGTATTGTAGAGTAACTACACTGTTGTTAATCCATCTTCAGTTTTCTCGTATCACAACCATTACACTCTGTAACTGTTATCACCACTGGCCTCATGGTGAAATCCCTGAGAAATTTCCTTCTTCTCTAGGAACTGTTAGGAAGGACGCCCGTATCTTTGTAGTGACTGGATGTATTGATACACCATCCAAAGCCTAATTAATAGCTTTTTATTGTTACACATCTACCAATAGGTGCTCTTCTTTGCGAGGCATTGAAAACCCTCCCTGGTCTTTGTGGTTGAATCTGTGCTTGAAATGTAGTACTCAATTGAGGTACCTTACAGATACTTGTATGTGTGGGGTACAGAGGTGGGGTAGTCATTCAAAAATGATTGAACAAGGAATGCAACTTATTATGCGATTTGTTAAGCACATTTTTACTCCTGAACTTACAGTGAGCTCCAAAAGCATTTAGACAGTGACACATTGTGTATTGTTTCTCCTCTGTACTCTAGCACTTTGGATTTGAAATGATACAATGACTATGAGGTCAGAGAGTGCAGATTGTTCCAAAAGTATTGAGACAAATTCACTTATATGTGTATTAAAGTAGTAAAAAGTAAGTTATTTGGTCCCATATTCAAAGCAGGCAATGACTACATCAAGCATCTGACTCGACACATTTTTGGGATGCATTTGCTGTTTGTTTTGGTTGTGTTTCAGATTATTTTATGCCCAATATAAATTAATGGAGTCCCTTTTATTGTAAATAAGTTCCTAAACACTTCTACATTAATGTGGATGCTACCATGATCGTGGATAATCCTGAATGAATCGTGAATAATGTTGAGTGAGAAAGTTACAGACGCACAAATATCATACCCCTAACACATGCTAACCTCTCACCATTACAATAACAGGGGAGGTTAGCATTTTTGGGGGGACTGTTATTTGTGTATAAAAACAGAACTAACAGTAAATTCAGTAGGATAAATCGATCCGCTAATACAGGACTAGTAAAGCCCCAGTTCTTCTGAGATTCTTCAAAGTTGCCACCCTTTGACTTGATGACAGCTCTGCATACTCTTGTCATTCTCTCAACCAGATTCATGAGGTAGTCACCAGGAATGCATTTCAATTAAACGGTGTGCCTTGTTAAAAGTTCATTTGTGGAATTTCTTTCCTTCTTAATGCAGTTGAGCCAATCAGTTGTGTTGTGACAAGGTAGGGGGGTATACAGAACATAGCCCTATTTTTAAAAGACCAAGACCATATTGTGGCAAGACAAATAAGCAAAGAGAAACTACAGTCCATCATTACTTTAAGACAAGAAAGAAAGTCAATGAGGAACATTTCAAAAACTTTGAACGTTTCTTCAAGTGCAGTCGCAAAAACCATCAAGCGCTATGATGAAAGTGGCTCTCATGAGGACCGCCACAGGAAAGGAAGACCCAGAGTTACAGTACCTCTGCTGCAGAGGATACGTTCACTAGAGTTACCAGCCTCAGAAATTGCAGCCCAAATAAATGCTTCACAGGGTTCAAGTAACAGTCACATCTCAACATCAATTGTTCAGAGGTGACGGCGTGAATCAGGCCTTCATGGTTGAAATGCTGCAAAGAAACCACTACTAAAGGACACCAAAAAGAAGAAGAGACTTGCTTGGGCCAAGAAATAAGAGCAATGGACATTACACCAGTGGAAATCTCTCCTTTGGTTTGATGAGTCCAAATTTGAGATTTTTGGTTTGAAGAATCTTAAATATAAAATATATTTTGATTTGATAAATACTTTTTTGGTTACTACATGATTCCATATGTGTTATTTCATAGTTTTGATGTCTTCACTATTATTCTACAATGTAAAAAATAGTAAAAATAAAGAAAAACCCTTGAATGAGTAGGTGTGTCAACTTTTGACTGGTACTGAATATTTTTTTTATTCATATTTTTGTTTAATTCAAATTTTTCAGGGGGTGGTGCAGCACCCTCAGCACCTTTACTTCCTGCGGCAATGCTTTTATCCTGTTTCCCTCTGTACACAGACCACATGTACAGTTGAAGTCAGAAGTTTACATACACTTAGGTTGGATTCATTAAAATTTGTTTTTCAACCACTCCACAAATTTCTTGTTAACAAACTATAGTTTTGGCAAGTCGGTTAGGACATCTACTTTGTGCATTACACAAGTAGTTTTTCCAACAATTGTTTACAGACAGATTATTTCACTTATAATTCACTGTATCACAATTACAGTGGGTTAGAAATGCACATACACTAAGTTGACTGTGCCTTTAAACAGCTTGGTAATTCCAGAAAATTATGTCATGGCTTTAGAAGCTTCTGATAGGCTAATTGACATAATTTGAGTCAATTGGAGGTGTACCTGTGGATGTATTTCTTGGCCTACCTTCAAACACAGTGCCTCTTTGCTTGACATCATGGGAAAATCAAACGAAATCATCCAAGACTTAAGAAAAAAAATTGTAGACCTCCACAAGACTGATTCATCCTTGGGAGAAATTTCCAAACGCCTGAAGGTACCACGTTCATCTGTACAAACAATAGTACGCAAGTATATACACCATGGGACCAAGCAGCCGTCATACCGCTCAGGAAGGAGACGCGTTCTGTCTCCTTGAGATGAACATACTTTGGTGCGAAAAGTGCAAATCATTCCCAGAACAACAGCAAATGACCTTGTGAAGATGCTGGAAGAAACAGGTACAAAAGTATCTAGTTTTATCCACAGTAAAAGAAGTCCTATATCGACATAACCTGAAAGGCCGCTCAGCAAGGAAGAAGCCACTGCTCCAAAACTGCCATAAAAAGCCAGACTACGGTTTGCAACTGCACATGGGGCCAAAGATTGTACTTTTTGGAGAAATGTCCTCTGGTCTGATGAAACAAAAATAGAATTGTTTAGCCATAATGACCATCGTTATGTTTGGAGGAAAAAGTGGGAGGCTTGCAAGCCGAAGAACACCATTCCAACCGTGAAGCACGGGGGTGGCAGCATCATGTTGTGGGGGTGCTTTGCTGCAGGAGGGATTGGTGCGCTTCACAAAATAGATGGCATCATGAGGAAAGGAAAATTATGTGGATATATTGAAGCAACATCTCAAGACATCAGTCAGGAAGTTAAAGCTTGGTCGCAAATGGGTCTTCCAAATGGACAATGACCCCAAGCATTCTTCCAAAGTTGTGGCAAAACGACTTAAGGACAACAAAGTATTGGAGTGGCCATTACAAAGCCCTGACCTCAATCATATGGAAAATTTGTGGGCAGAACTGAAAAAGTGTGTGCGAGCAAGGAAGCCTCAAACCTGACTCAGTACACCAGCTCTATCAGGAGGAATGGGCCAAAATTCACCCAACTTATTGTGGGAAGCTTGTGGAAGGCTACCTGAAACGTTTGACCCAAGTTAAACCATTTAAAGGCAATGCTACAAATACTAATTGAGTATATGTAAACTTCTGACCACTGGGAATGTGATGAATAAAATAAAAGCTGAAATAAATCATTCTCTCTACTATTATTCTGACATTTCACATTCTTAAAATAAAGTGGTGATCCTAACTGACCTAAGACAGGGAATTTTTACTAGGATTAAATGTCAGGAATTGTGAAAAACAGAGCTAAAATTTATTTGGCTAAGGTGTATGTAAACTTCAGACTTCAACTGTATATACTGTTTCCTATACTATTCTACTGTATCTTAGTCTGTTCTGCTCTGACATCAATCATCCAATCACGTGTATGTGATCACGTGTATGTGACCAATAAAATTTGATTTGATTTGAAGATCCGTTTTTGAGGGAATAAGGTCTGTGCAGAATGCTCTTTGTGTAACTCAACATGAAGATGTCCTCCTAACGGATCCATACGGAGGTGGAAGGCATACTAGGCTCCAAGCCCCTTGGCTATGTTTCAGCAGATGTAGCAGACCCCGATCCAGTCACGCCCTATCTGCTCTTGATGGGGCGACATGATGCTTCACTCCCACATGCTGTATATGCAGACAAAGACCTTCTTGGACAACACCGTTGGAAGCATAGTAAGGTCCTGGCTGACTACTTTGRACCCACTTMATGTGGAACTAYTTGCCAAGTCTTCAGCAGAGGCAGAAGTGGTGGAAGAACACACCAGACTTGAAGGTTGGACAAGTGGCCATGATAGTGGAGCCTCGTTGCTCATCATACGGATAGTGAAGACGATCCCAGGTGCAGATGGAAGGATCCGGACTGTGGAGGTCAAGGTCAAGTAACGAACCTACCTGCGTCTTGTTGCCCGATTGGTGGAGCTTCCTGCCGTGTTAGACAATGCAGACCTACCTTCGTAGAAAGGAAGATGGAGGCTTTTACTAAATTCTAATTATTTACACTAATTCTGGGGTGGTTGTATAAAAGCCTGTTAGATTTGAATTAAGAATCTCGCTAAATTTAATTAGATCTAAATGGACATTTTATTGAACTTCCAGTTGGCTTTAGTGGATACCAGACTGTGTTTCCTTTGCAGGGATATTTGTGCATTTTCTACCAAATGTAAGTCAGAACAAATATTTATTTCACTGTTAGAATATTCCTGTTGCTATTGTTATATGTAAATACAAGTAATACGTATGTAGAGAACAGGTTGGCGTCGATAGATGGCCACTGTTTCTAGCACCTGAGCAACTTTGCAGTATTTTGTATTTTTTGTGTGTTATTTCTCACATTATTAGCACATTATTGTGTTATTACATACAACCGGAAATAACTTTGGGATATCAGAGTGGCAGTAATACGACTTTCCTGAATTAGATCCTTTGTTCGTACCACTCAAGGCGATTGAACTTATCCTAGAGGCTGCTTCAAAACACTGCCAGTGGAGAAGAGGTATTCGGAGTGGACTTTTAGTTAGACTCAGGAGGCGTGCACACCATCCACCGCTTCAGAGTATATTACTCGCTAATGTTCAGTCCTTGGACAATAAAGCAGACAAGCTCAGTGCAAGGATCTCGTTCCAGAGAGACATCAGGGACTGTAACATACTCTGCTCTACGGAATCATGGCTCTCTCCAGATATACTGTCCCCGTCCATACAGCCAGCTGGGTTCTCAGTACATTGCGCAGATAGCAATAAAGAACTCTCCAGAAAGAAGAAAGGTGGAGGTGTACTGTATGTTTCATGATTAATTACTYATGGTGCTATTGTGGTAACATACAGGAACTCAAATCCTATTGTGCACCTGACCTAGAATACCTCACAATCAAATGCCAACTGCATTGTTATCTTCAGTCATCGTCACAGTCGTGCATATTCCCCCTCAAGCCGATACCACGACGGATCTCAARGAATTAMKGTACACTAGACCTTGTGCAAACTGGAAACCGCATATCCTGAGGATTTGGAAAGGCACACACACCTGTCTATATAAGGTCCCACAATTGACAGTGCATGTCAGAGCAAAAACCAAGCCATGAGGTCGAAGGAATTGTCCGTAGAGCTCCGAGACAGGATTGTGTCAAGGCAAAGATCTGGGGAAGGGTACCAAAACATTTCTGCAGCATTGAAGGTCCCCAGGAACTCAGAAGCCTCCACCATTCTTAAATGGAAGAATTTTGGAACCACCAAGACTCTTCCTAGAGCTGGCCGCCCGGCCAAACTGAGCAATTGGGGGAGAAGGGTCATGGACAGGGAGGTGACCAAGAACCCGATGGT
Source organism: Salvelinus sp. IW2-2015 (assembly GCF_002910315.2). Lineage (NCBI taxonomy): Eukaryota > Metazoa > Chordata > Actinopteri > Salmoniformes > Salmonidae > Salvelinus > Salvelinus sp. IW2-2015. The sequence goes on from NC_036872.1 coordinate 13,229,817, forward strand.
GACTCTGGCAGAGCTCCAGAGTTCCTCTGTGGGGAGGTGAGCAAGAACCTTCCAGAAGGACAACCATCTCTGCAGCACGCCACCACTCAGACCTTTATGGTAGAGKGGCCAGACGGAAGCCACTCCTCAGTAAAAAGCACATGGCAGCCCACTTGGAGTTTGCCAAAAGGCACATAAAGACTCTCAGACCATGAGAAACAAGATTCTCTGGTCTGATGAAACCAAGATTGAACTCTTTGGCCTGAATGCCAAGCGTCACATCTGTAGGAAACCTGGCACCATCCCTATGGTGAAGCGCGGTGGTGGCAGCATCATGCTGTGTGGATGTTTTCAGTGGCAGGGACTGGAAGAGTAGTCAAGATCAAGGGAAAGATGAACGGAGAAAAGTACAGAGTCCTGCTCCAGAGCGCTCAGTACTTTAGACTGGGCCGAAGGTTCACCTTCCAACAGGACAACGACCCTAAGCACACAGCCAAGACAACGCAGAAGCTTCTTCGGGACAAGTCTCTGAATGTCCTTCAGTGGCCCAGTCAGAGCCCGGACTTCAACCTGATCAAACATCTCTGGAGAGAACTGAAAATAACTGTGTAGCATCGCTCCCCATCCAACCTGACAGAGCTTGAGAGGATCTGCAGAGAATAATGGGAGAAACTCCCCAAATACAGGTGTGTCAAGCTTGTAACGTTATACCCAAGAGGACTCGAGGCTGTAATCACTGCCAAAGGTGCTTCAACAAAGTAAAGGGTCTGAATAGTTATGTAAATGTGATATTTCAGTTTATTCTTTTTATACATTTTCTAAAATGTATAAAAACCTGTTTTTGCTTTGTCATTATGGGGTATTGCTTGTAGATTGATGAGGGGGAAAAAACGATTTCATCTATTTTAGAATAAGGCTGTAACGTAACAAAATGTGGAAATAGTCAAGGGGTCTGAATACTTTCCAAATGCACTGTATATTCTCGGACTACGACATTGCTCGTCTTAATATTTCTATATTTCTTAATTCCATTATTTTACTTTTAGATTTGTGTGTATTGTTGTGTATTGTTAGATATTACCACACTTTTGGAGCTAGGAACACAAGCATTTCGCTACACCTGCTAAATATGTGAATGCGACCAATGCAATTTGATTTGATTTGGATGGGTAACTTTCTTCACCAGTTCTTTTACCATTTTGTACAATTATGTGATTACCCTACCAGTTGTTGTAACTGTAATGTTAATTCTCCCGAGAGGAATTACGGGGTTATTTTTCTCTTATTGTAAGTTGTGTATAGAGATAGCTGACATTACTGTAATATTATTTATTGGATTTACATTGTAGTAATTTTCTCTTTCATGTATAACCTGTTTCGTCATTAAAACTCCTAGACTGGGCTTCTGTGTCTGTCGTCACTCTTTGACCAGAGTGCAGTCCGGAATCATTCTACTGCGAGTGACCTATCCACACATTAGAGAGTACCAGACTCCGTTTTATAACTACTTTTTCAAAGTAACATTAGTTAACTAAATTATATTTGTCATAAAGGTAGCTTTAGTGTAGCTTAACTTCCTTCAGTGTGAAGTAATTGGTAGCTTGGTAAACTATCTTTTCAGAGGAGCTTCCCCAACACAGGTAGCAATCATTACCAATAGGAAGGCTCGATTAAATCTATACAGATATTATGTCAATGCTGTACTTCACCTGTGTGAATCTACGTAACACATTTCCCCTGTATATCTTTTAAAAATACTGAGGCAAAACTTGAATGAACCAATATGAAATGGGGCGATTTCTGTATTTCTGGAACCGTCAGCTGCTCACTCTCCTGCTGTAACAGCCGAGGTCCATTACAGAGAATGGGCTGGCAGTAGGGAGGAAGACATTAGGGGCAGAGAGAGGGTGAATGTGTAGCTCTAATGGGTGCATTAGACAGCAGAGAGTGGAGGTGAGATCCTGCCCTGTCCATAMCAGGGGATAAAGGGGTGGGATGACGGGGWRGAAGGGGGGCAGCACTCACACCCACAGTCCCATAAGACAATAGGAGCAGAAGAGTAGTCATCCGGTGACCTGTCAGTAGAAGAGACTGCACCGTGAGTTAGGTGGACTGTGGTGGAGGTATTGATCTGGGCTGTGCAGACATCCAAATTGCACTTAGACTAATAACTGAGAATTGCCATTTGTGCTTCRTTTCAACCCAACGCAAGAAATTGTAGTGGAAATTAACCTTATTTTAAGTCATTTCTGGACAAAAACACAGTTGATTAAATTGACCAAATCAAATGCAGGTTTTCCAACAAATGTGAATACTAAACACATTCTATTATCATTACATCATTATGGGTGGAATGGCATAAGATAATGTAAAGAAATAGGAACATTTTATTAATGAAAGAAATCAGCATTCATTCTACAGACAGACACTTGTAGTCCCATGTGTTACACCATTGCTGTTGCACATAGAATTCCCTATTTATGAGAATAAATAGCAGAATCMCTCTATTCCCACAAGCTGGTCCAGCATCCTGTTTCTGCTATTATTAGGAACTCTGAAAAGTGCATGCACTCAGACAAATCTGTGCAATATGTTATGTCTATCATATTGTGAATAGTAATTGTGATATTGTTCAAGGTTTATTTGAAATAGCAGCAGCACCTGTGGTGCCATGGAAATGACCAGATGCCAGGGATGACAGTGAGAGTAGCGGGCCTAGTAGTTTACAAACACCTCCTTCAAAAACAGGTCAATAGTAGGAGCACCTGTGGCCACTGTATGGGTGGGTAGGCTACTTCAAATGTAGGTTCAATAATGTAGAGGAGCTCCTGCATAAACGGAAATATTGGGACTTATCCAYGACAGTCTAAATTGCCCATGCTGCATATGATGCAAGGTTTATATATCTGTTCGAAAAATTATAATCAAAATTGTTGGAATGGGACTGACAATACACATGGCGACAAGCAGCGCAGTGATGACAGGCATTTGCCATGAAAGCAGATCGATGCACATTTGCGCGATGTAGGCCTACTGTGCGCAATTTTGATCGATTCATACGCAATAATTCCAATGTAGATAGTTTGTCCTTACCTTCCTCAATAGTTTAAGCACGTCGGTTGCCTGATCTATCCTGCGATCACGGAGCAGCTTTTGTATCTCTCGGATCCATGCCACTCGCCTCACGTAGGGACTGTGATTGGACCGCCTCAGCATCCCTGGCAGTTTATCTGATTTCAGCATCATTGTAAACAGAAAGTCGCCGCCTTGAATTCTAYCTCTGTCGCCTTCTCCTGTGCTGTTAAGATGCTTGCTACGCCTTTTCGTAAAATTCTCATTGTCCAGACTACTCTGTCTGCTTACCTCCCCTCTAGAACCCATATTTAAGTGTTTATATCGACAGTATTTTACAATTGCACAATGCAACCATAATACATAACCCTGTCTAAACTCAGAAATATCCCCCAGTTCAATAGCCCATATGTTATCTGTAGCCTATTGCCTATTATTGTTATCAGARGACAACATTCAATACTGACAGCAACACAGCACAATATTCCTAATTTACCTGTTACCGGATATTCAACGACTGTCTATTGCGCCCGTGACACATTTACAAGGACAGACGAATGCTCTGTTAATTGTATGATCTCTGAAGGTCTACGTGTGCCAGTATGCTCGGTGGATGCTCGTGCCTTTACGCTGTTGTTTAGGTTTGTGCAGTGTTGCACGGCAGACACCAGACACGTGGCGCGCATAACCAATCACAGCCTTCTTCTGCCATTGCGCGCTCTACGAAGTTACGACACGCCCTTCTCGACAATTTAGGAAGGTGCATGGTATGGCCACTGAGTGCACAGCCTTTATTAAGAAACACCTGTTGTGAATAAACTCTACCACCTTTATTTAGGCTACTGTGACATTGCACTGTATTTGCATTAAACCTTTTGCAGCAATSATATGGATGGCATGGGGGTTGTTTGTTATAAAAATKATCAGTGAGACCAGTTTGGGTTGGGGCCACAGTGCTTTATTGTCTTACATTCATTCCCTAGATARGGYCAAATGTAGTCACAGGGGCCATCAGGGGTTCAGAACAGTATGCAGCAATAATAGACAATGGTAAGTGCATAGAAATAGAATCCTACTATCTGGAACCCTATATCTATGGGTGAGCTGCTGTTAAATCCATAAGGGAGCACATGCTGTGCTGTGCATTGAGCAATCTATGGAAGTAAGTTCATCATCAACTATAAGCTGTGTGATTTATACTATCAAATTGATTAGGATATCATTGTTTGATATTGGGATCCATTTTTGGGGGAATTGGAATTCTGTCAAGTGTTCTGACATGGTTGGCAAGGATGAAATACTGTGTAATTCATTGTGAAATAGGCTATTGTGTGATTCAATTATAATCACTTCTGKACTYCTTCAAAKAGCAWATTATACATCTAATAAAGGATTAAAAGGAACTTYACAAGTTTAAAATGCAATGTGAAAAATATTTTTGTCTCAAAAACCTTGGTTTGTTAACTATTTGTTAACTGCTTGTTAACTYGTTACGGGGGTTTTAACCATCTGTTCTGTCTAGAATGACATGGCTACCCCAATTCCCATCAAGTCCTATCCAACTACCTTGTATGTCTCCAGTGTTTGTCTGGCAAAATATGGTATGTCTGGCCAAATCAACATTACTGAACACTGAACACGTCATTTGATTGAGGCAACATGCTGTTGTGTGTGCCAAAGCTAGTTATGGCAATTTAGTGTGGTTATAAAAATGATTACACATGCTGATTAGGCTATATTGATTACCGGTCAATTACAGAGACAGAACATGTGGTTAAGGCTGAAAGTAAGGAGTTTTTTATGCTGTAAATCAGTTGTGCTGCTGGACACCACAGGACTAGGCTAAATGTTACTGAGTAACTCATTACAGTGTTCAGTAACTCATTACAGTGTTCAGTAACTCATTACAGTGTTCAGTAACTCATTACAGTGTTCAGTAACTCATTACAGTGTTCAATAACTCAATACAGTGTTCAGTAACTCATTACAGTGTTCAGTAACTCATTACAGTGTATTTTTGTTCCCTTCTGAACAGCTTAGTTCTAAAGTATAGGCCAATATCAGATATCAGGGTTACATCTATTATGGAAGTGTTGCCAAATGGTTGATAAGACAAACTCTTAATATAATAAATTGTTATTTTATAACACAATGTACTTTATGGTGAAGAGTACATTGATGTGGTTGCCATGTTTTCTGTGTAGCTCGAGGGCAATTCCTCAGAAATGGAATTACTATGAGACTCAGATATTTCACTATTAAATATATTTCAAAGTTTAACCAATAGCAGAAACCGTCATTTGAGATGTTAAACTTTGAAATCAATGGATTTTGTTTGGTATACGTTGAGTTACATACCATAACATAGACTGACCAGGTGAATCCAGGTGAAAGCTATGATCCCTTGTTGATGCCACTTGTTAAATCCACTTCAATAAGTGTAGATGAAGGGGAGGAGACAGGTTAAAGAAGGATTTTCAGCCTTGAGACAATTGAGACATGGATTGTGTATGTGTGCCATTCAGAGGGTGAATGGGCAAGACAAAATATTAAAGTGCCTTTGAATGGGGTATAGTAGTAGGTGCCAGGCACACCAGTTTGTGTCAAGAACTGCAATGCTGCTAGGATTTTCACACTCAACAGTTTCCTGTGTGTATCAAGAACGGTCCACCACCCAAAGGACATCCAGCCAACTAGACACAACATGGGCCAGCATCCATGTGGAATGCTTTCGAAACCTTGTAGAATCCATGTCCTGGTGAATTGAGTCTGGGGCATGAGGGGGTTTAACTCAATATTAGGAAGGTGTTCTTAATGGTTTGTACACTCGGTGTATATGTTCAATTTCTTGTATCTTACTCTTAATTTTATGCTTCCTATGTAAGGGAGAACGGGGTTGGTTGTCACAGTGTTTGTCACAGGGCTGTGTGATAATTTCAAGATACAAATGTGTGTCCTCTATAGGAGAGGTCATACACATGGTAAATTCAGGCCAGGATCACAAAACATTGAGGGGAGAGGAATACTATAATTTTTCAAGGGTGAAAGTATATATTCACTTGAAATTAAGTGTATCATCATTAGACATGCTAAAAAAGCCTACTACTTCTAACTATATAATACATTCAATCAGGAAGATACAGTATCTGTAAGGCTCCTGTCTAACTGTAAGATGTGTTGGTGTGTTGGTTCCCCTGGGCAGGAAAATGGTCAGGAAGTCCCTGGTGGCTGGCCTGGTGGTTTTGCTGGTGGCTGCAGTAGGAGTGTTCTTGGGGGTGTTCATGGGGGTGGGAAACAAGAACCCCATCTCACCCTCAGACCATTTCTACTCAAAAGCTGCCGTGGCTACAGATGCTGGGATATGCTCTGAGGTGGGGAGGTAAGTAATGTAACACTAGCCAACTAATTCCCTTTGATACAATGATTCATGGTGCAAGCTTAGACAAATGACAGGACACGATTAAGCTCTACAAGGAGCATTAAGTGTGTGTGTGTGCGTACCTAGGGACATCCTGAAGAGGAACGGCTCAGCGGTGGATGCATCTATCGCCGCCCTGCTGTGTGTTGGCCTCCTGAACGCTCACAGCATGGGCATTGGAGGGGGTCTCTTCTTCAACATCTACAACGCTTCCACAGGTGAGTCAGTGAGTCCTGATGACACCACAAATTATAAAGGCTAACAAACACATCCATTTGTCTGTATTTTGTATCACTGTTCGACAGGGAAGGTAGAAACCATTGACGCGAGGGAGACAGCACCCATGAACGCGACGGAAGACATGTTTGGCGAAAACACCCAGCTTTCTCGGAAAGGTACCATTTTTACTGTTCTGGAATGTACGTCAGGCACAGGGTAGGCTAGGCAGGTTCTGTAGTTCAAACCATCCTGAGATAACAGTTGAATAGTAATATCGTAGCTGTCATGTATCACAGTGGGGTAGGGATAGAGAGAAGATAACACTGTGTTTGAACCTTCTGGCAGCCTCTTCCCTGATCTTCCATCATTCTAAGGAAAATTAGCTCTAACCTTCTGCATCATATGCATTGCTAAGGGGGCAACAGTTTGACCTGTCAAAACGGGGAAATGGAATGATACGCATTTTAAATCCTTTCTGGGCAGGGTTCCAACTTTGTGCAAAATGTGGTAAAGACTTCTTTGCATAACAGGTGGATTGTCTATAGCCATTCCTGGGGAGATCCGTGGTTACGAGATGGCACACAGGAGACACGGCAGGCTGCCATGGAAGGAGCTGTTTGAGCCAAGCATTGAGTTGGCACGCGTAGGTTTCCATATAGGCAAAGCCCTGGCCAAGGCCATCGCCAGCAACAAGGACGCTATTCAAGGAGATGCCAATATGTGGTGAGGATAGGACAGGAGATCAAAGAAAACAAATATGAAAAAAAATATTCTGTAATTGCTATATTACTACTACAACCACTTCTACAAATCTAATAATATTGACAAAGATAGACTTAAGTGATATGGATGGTTGATAATAGCTACCCTTTAATGAGAGTGTAAATGAAATGTTCTATAACAGGGATGGGCAACTTTGATGGGGGTGGGGGCCACAAAAAATCTGAACTCATTATGAGGAGTCGCAGTGGCTCTCGGGTCTGTGTACCAACATCCATACCCACACATACAGTCAGTGTCGGCCCTAACCTTTTGGGGGCCCTAAGTGACATTTTGTTGGGGGGCCCCCACCTTGCGAGCAGAACATTTTAGCAGCCCCCCCTTGACAGCAGATAGAAAAATTGAAGTTTTAGAGTTAATTTCCTGCAAATTCTACAMATTTTTTCATGTGGCATAGAGGGGGTGCTGCCGTTTAAAAGCAAGTTTGCTGCAATTCTACACATTTTGCCATGGGGCGGAGAGAAGATTTAGCAATTGCATAACTCATTTCATGCAATTCTATTAATTTTGCCATGGGACTGAGAGAAAAATGTGCAGTTTTACAGCTAATTTCCTGAAATGCTACAAATTTTGCCATAGGGTGGAGAATTGTTTTTTCACTTTTGAATATGATATCTAATCACAAAATCAATGGGGTCCCCTGGTCGGTAATTTGACCATGATTACTACACGTTTAGATAGCTGGCTAGACTAACTTACCAATCAAAAAATGTTTAGCTGACATAGGCTAGTTGAGTGACTGACATAACAAGATAAAAACTACTGATGTACAACAACATTTTGAAATGTCACCTTGTGTGATCTACTATTCTAACTCTCAACATTAAGTTCAGACCCCGACTGAGGCCATCCCTGCTCAATAAAGTACTGTAATTGGATTATTAGTTGGATTTTATCACCGAGTACCACATTGATATATTGCAATCAATAAAATGTGATTACATTGATGTCCAAAATTCATGGCTTCCTCTGTGATTTATTATGACCATTGATGATTTGATTGGCCGCTGTAAAACCTATGATGACAATGCCATGGGAATGCTGGTCCTTTTACTCTACAGATTTATTTGAATAACTCCTGATAAGTTTTCTGCTCCTGTTTTTGTATTCCAGTGAAGTGTTCTGTGACTCCCAGAAAAACATCCTGAAGGAAAATGATATCATTAAATTTCCCAAACTAGCAGACACCTACAAGAGGATAGCGGAGGAAGGACCTGATGTTTTTTACAATGGGACAATGGCACAGACAATTGTTGATGACATCCAGGCAGCAGGTCTTTCTCTATTTCTTGTGCATTATAATATTCTATTAAAGCTCATCATTCTTGCTGTAACCACTATGATGATGATTAGACAAGACAGATCTGATAGGCAGTTTGTCTATGTGCTTCTTCAGCAGTTATTATTTTCACTTCTCAGGTGGGATTATCACCCTGGAGGACCTGTTGGACTACTGGCCTGTGTTGAATGAGAACCCACTGAAGCTGACCGTGGGCGAGTACACCATGCACGTCCCAGACGCCCCCTCCAGCGGCCCAGTCCTGGCACTCATACTCAACATAGTGGACGGTGAGCAGCAGCCTAGATAACTCTGAGTCTGAACTCAGCCATGCGCTTGCGGACCAGAGGATGTCAGGTTTCCTTCCACTGTACCACTTGGACAGTGTTTCCGCCCCCTCCATAACCACCACCGCCCCTCTACATGAATCCAGCACAGCTAATTGACCAGATGCAGAGAGTGTGGTCATGGAGAAGATGATTAGTCGTGCTTTAGACACAGGGGGCATCATCATCCACCACTAATTGACTGTAAACAAACAGCTCAGGCCTCCCAGTTTGTCATCTCATCTTAAGAGAGCTCTCTGGACATTATCTCACTGGAAATGAACTAAACTGTCTAGTCCTCTACATCTTGACATCAACCATAGCTGCTCGTGTTTGTGCAAAAACAAGGACGGAATCAGACGGAAATGACCCTGTGACGGAAACACCGAATTACATTAAAACTGTATCTTTGAAAATTGAACACAGTTCTTTTTTTGGGCTGACATATTAGATCGATTAAATGTGGCCCGTGAGGGTTTTTGTAAGCTTTTTGGGGGATAATGATAATGAATCGATACATTTTCAAATAACTCCCCTTTTTCTGCCCACAAATTCATTTTGACGAACAAATCGGTCGCCAAAAAATCAGTGCGGCCATCCGTTGAATTTTGAAATCCCCGATGTGGCCTTAGAGTAAAAAGTTTACTCACCCATGTATTAGATCAACATTTTTGTGTGCTTTTTCTACAGGGTATAACTTCACTGGCACAAGTGTTTCAACGGCCGAGAAAAAGACTCTGACGTATCACCGCATCGTGGAGGCTTTCCGGTTTGCTTATGCCAAGAGGAGCAAACTAGGGGATCCACGTTATCTCAATATCACTGATGTGAGAACCCCGATACACAGCTTTCAAATAAAAAGTTTCACTCAACAATATATATACACAGTGCATTCGGAAAGTATTCAGACCTCTTGACTTTTTCCACATTTTGTTACCGAACAGCCTAATTCTAAAATTAATTAAATTGTCACCACCCCTCAATCTACACACATTACCCAGAATGACAGAGCAAAACAGGTTATTAGATTTGTTTGTAAATGTATTACAATAAAAATGTATTACAAATAAAAACCTGGAATATCACATTTACAAAAGTATTCAGACCCTTAACGCAGTACTTTGTTGAAGCACCTTTGGCAGTGATTACAGCCTTGGTCTTGGGTATGACGCTACAAGCTTGGCACACCTGTATTGGGGAGTTTCTCACATTCTTCTCTGCAGATCCTCTCAAGCTCTGTCAGGTTGGATGAGGAGCATCGCTGTACAGCTATTTTCAGGTCTCTCCAGAGATGTTTGATTGGGTTCAAGTCGATCTCTGGCTGGGCCACTCAAGGACATTCAGAAACTTGTCCTGAAGCCACTCTTGCATTGTCTTGGCTTTGTGCTTAGGGTCGTTGTCCTGCTGGAAGTGAACCTTCACCCCAGTCTGAGGTCCTGAGTGCTCTGGAGCAGGTTTTTATTAAGGATCTCTCTGTACTTTTCTCCATTCATCTTTCCCTCAGTCCTGACTAGTCTCCCAGTCCCTGTCGCTGCATCCCCACAGCATGATGCTGCCACCACCATGATTCAACGTAGGGATGGTGCCACGTTTTCTCCAGACGTGACGCTTGGCATTAGCCAAAGAGTTCAATCTTGGTTTACCAGACCAGAGAATCTTGTTTCTCATGGTCTCAGAGTCCTTTAGGTGCTTTTGGAAAACTCCAAGCGGGCTGTCATGTGCCTTTTACTGAGGATGGCTTCCATCTGGCCACTCTACAATAAAGGCCTGATTGGTGAGTGCTGTAGAGATGGTTGTCCATCTGGAAGGTTCTCCCATCTCCACAGAGGAACTCTGGAGCTCTGTCAGAGTGACCATCGGGTTCTTGGGCACTTCTATGATCAAGGGTCTTCTCCGCCGATTGGTCAGTTTTGCCGGCGGGCAGCTCTGGAAGAGTCTTGGTGGTTCCAAACTTCTTCCATTTAAGAATGATGGAGGCCACTGTGTTCTTGGGGACCTTCAATGCTGCAGAAATGTTTTGGTATCCTTCCCCAGATCTGTGCCTTGACACAATCTGTCTCGGAGCTCCACGTACAATTCCTTTGTCCTCATGGCTTGGTTTTTCCTGTGACTGTCAACTGTGGGACCTTATATAGGCAGGTGTATGCCTTTCCAAATCATGTCCAATCAATTGAATTTACCACAGGTGGACTCCAATCAAGTTGTAGAAACATCTCAAGGATGATCAACAGAAACAGGATGCACCTGATCTCAATTTTGAGTCTCATAGCAAAGGGTCTGAATACTTACTTTATGTACATGTAACAAAATGTGGAAAAAGGGAAGGGGTCTGAATACTTTCCGAATGCACTGTATTTGACTTTAAATAAAAATGGTTTGTAGTTGTTTACTGAACATGCTCTATAATCACATGCTGTTGACTGCTGTTCAACATTGCCAGGAGAAACTAATTGAATTCCTATTTGATGATTTTATCTTCTCTCCAGCTCATCCACAACATGACCTCAGACTACTTTGCTGACGGGATCAGGAGCAGATCACAGATGACACCACTCATCCCGCCAGCTACTACGAGCAAGATTATTTTGTCCCAGACAATCATGGGACAGCACACCTGTCCGTCATAGCTGAGGATGGAAGTGCTGTGGCTGCCACCAGCACAATCAATCTATAGTAAGAGTCCTACAAGGCAAGACCTCCTCTGAGACAATAGGACTGATGAATACATAATGCTACAGGGTAGATTATAGATATCCAGAGACAGATCCTTAATATAGTATGCATGTGCACTCTAAACAACTTTGTTGCTGAGGTCTTACTAAGAATCTTCTATTTGCATTTAACCCAAAAATAACATGTATAGGTTACTTAACTCCTATAATCACTTAACTCTAACTACTTACTATCATTCCTATCTTCAGTTTTGGCTCAAAAGTCATGTCCCGATCAACTGGCATCATTTTTAATGATAGATGGATGACTTCAGCTCTCCATACATCACAACGGCTTTGGAATCCCTCCATCTCCTAACAACTTCATCCAGCCTGGTGAGAATAGGAAATGAAATCCATATCCTTTTGCTGGTAGGCTACTGAAAGTTCTCAATTTACACATGACTCCAGTTTGAACCTTGGCTGGTTTGTTTTCTGAGAATACCTTTTGGTCTGAAGATTTATCTCCCTCTCATTTTTAGGTAAAAGGCCTCTCTCTTCTATGTGCCCAACTATTATCTCTGACAAAGACAATAGAGTGAAAATGGTGGTGGGAGCCTCTGGTGAACAAAGATCACCACAGCAACTGCCTAGTAAGTTTTGATCCATACACATAAATGTCCTCTCTAAAACTGATATAGCCTATACTAACACATGACATCCATCTATCCTTACATGTGATATTGTGATGAATCAGAGTGCAAGAAGCTTCCTTTTCTCATTTACATAGGTGATTCTGAATACCTTGTTCTTTGACTACGACCTGAAAAAAGCTGTGACACTACCTCGAATTCACAATCAACTCAACCCAAGTATGACTGTAGTGGAGGACGGCTTTGAAAAGGTGGGTAATTCTGAACAATATCG